>NC_090186.1:44222568-44402568 GCF_024679245.1 Pseudorasbora parva | reverse complement strand
CGAGTTATGAATTCTACATATAGTCCCATTATTTTTCCCCTGCATCCGCGTATTCACGTGAGGAGCTCCTGTCCCAAAGACAGTCCTTGTTTATTCAAAACTACTTTTGCTGATCTATACATAGATTATGCAAGATTGAGAAGCTGCACACATCTGCAACGCAATGTTTGATAGTGGAACGGCGCACACACACGCACACACACACACACACACACACACACACCAATGATAAACATACTGAGCGTTCTATATTCTATATGTCACTTTATGATGGACGGATGCACTTTTATGATGGACGGATGCACTTTTATGATGGACGGATGCACTTTTATGACGGACAGATGCACTTTTATGATGGACAGATGCACTTTTATGATGGACGGATGCTCTTTTATGATGGACAGATGCACTTTTATGATGGACAGATGCACTTTTATGACGGACAAATGCACTTTTATGATGGACAGATGCACTTTTATGATGGACGGATGCTCTTTTATGATGGACAGATGCACTTTTATGATGGACAGATGCACTTTTATGACGGACAGATGCACTTTTATGACAGACAGATGCACTTTTATGACGGACAGATGAACGGATGCACTTTTATGATGGACAGATGCACTTTTATGATGGACAGTTGCACTTTTATGACGGACAGATGCACTTTTATGACGGACAGATGCACTTTTATGATGGATAGATGCACTTTTATGATGGATAGATGCACTTTTATGACGGACAGATGCACTTTTATGACGGACAGATGAACGGATGCACTTTTATGATGGACAGATGCACTTTTATGATGGATAGATGCACTTTTATGATGGACAGATGCACTTTTATGATGGACAGATGCACTTTTATGATGGATAGATGCACTTTTATGATGGACAGATGCACTTTTATGACGGACAGATGCACTTTTATGATGGACAGATGCACTTTTATGATGGACAGATGCACTTTTATGACGGACAGATGCACTTTTATGATGGATAGATGCACTTTTATGATGGACAGATGCACTTTTATGACGGACAGATGCACTTTTATGATGGACAGATGCACTTTTATGATGGACAGATGCACTTTTATGACGGACAGATGCACTTTTATGATGGACAGATGCACTTTTATGACGGACAGATGCACTTTTATGATGGACAGATGCACTTTTATGACGGACAGATGCACTTTTATGATGGACAGATGCACTTTTATGACGGACAGATGCACATTTATGATGGACGGATGCACTTTTATGACGGACAGATGCACTTTTATGATGGATAGATGCACTTTTATGATGGACAGATGCACTTTTATGATGGACAGATGCACTTTTATGATGGACGGATGCACTTTTATGACGGACAGATGAACGGATGCACTTTTATGATGGACGGATGCACTTTTATGATGGACGGATGCACTTTTATGATGGACAGATGCACTTTTATGATGGATAGATGCACTTTTATGATGGACAGATGCACTTTTATGACGGACAGATGAACGGATGCACTTTTATGATGGACGGATGCACTTTTATGATGGACAGATGCACTTTTATGACGGACAGATGAACGGATGCACTTTTATGATGGACGGATGCACTTTTATGACGGACAGATGAACGGATGCACTTTTATGATGGACAGATGCACTTTTATGATGATAGATGCACTTTTATGATGGACAGATGCACTTTTATGATGGACAGATGCACTTTTATGATGGACAGATGCACTTTTATGACGGACAGATGCACTTTTATGATGGACAGATGCACTTTTATGATGGACAGATGCACTTTTATGATGGACAGATGCACTTTTATGACGGATAGATGCACTTTTATGACGGACAGATGCACTTTTATGATGGACAGATGCACTTTTATGACGGACAGATGCACTTTTATGACGGACAGATGCACTTTTATGACGGACAGATGCACTTTTATGATGGACAGATGCACTTTTATGATGGACAGATGCACTTTTATGATGGACAGATGCACTTTTATGATGGACAGATGCACTTTTATGATGGACAGATGCACTTTTATGACGGATAGATGCACTTTTATGACGGATAGATGCACTTTTATGATGGACAGATGCACTTTTATGATGGACAGATGCACTTTTATGACGGACAGATGCACTTTTATGATGGACAGATGCACTTTTATGATGGATAGATGCACTTTTATGATGGATAGATGCACTTTTATGATGGACAGATGCACTTTTATGACGGACAGATGCACTTTTATGATGGACAGATGCACTTTTATGACGGATAGATGCACTTTTATGATGGACAGATGCACTTTTATGACGGATAGATGCACTTTTATGACGGACAGATGCACTTTTATGATGGACAGATGCACTATTATGACGGACAGATGCCCTTTTATGATGGATAGATGCACTTTTATGATGGACAGATGCACTTTTATGATGGACAGATGCACTTTTATGATGGACGGATGCACTTTTATGATGGACAGATGCACTTTTATGACGGACAGATGAACGGATGCACTTTTATGATGGACGGATGCACTTTTATGATGGACGGATGCACTTTTATGATGGACAGATGCACTTTTATGACGGACAGATGAACGGATGCACTTTTATGATGGACAGATGCACTTTTATGATGGACAGATGCACTTTTATGACGGACAGATGAACGGATGCACTTTTATGATGGACGGATGCACTTTTATGACGGACAGATGAACGGATGCACTTTTATGACGGACAGATGAACGGATGCACTTTTATGACGGATAGATGCACTTTTATGATGGACAGATGCACTTTTATGATGGACAGATGCACTTTTATGATGGACAGATGCACTTTTATGATGGACAGATGCACTTTTAGGTACTTCAAAAAAACACAAGTCACTGCCATTATTAAGCTTGGAAGAGCCAGGACATTTTTAATATAAAAAAAATCATATACACCTGACTTAAGGGTGAGTAAATTATGGACTATTTTTCATTATTGAGTGAACTATCCCCTTAAAAAAATGTCCTAACCTCCATTTCTAGTCTTGTAGTGTTTTCTTTCTTATTACATCCAGTAACTTTTATTTATACAATATAGATTATTTAGACACAGCAATACACGGGAAAATATCAGAATCAATGAACACATTAAATATGAGACTAATTCAAATTCAGCTGTAAAAACACAATAGTGCCATTATTCAGCAGCTCAATTCAGTTCAAGTTTTGTTGTCTTCTGATAGTGCCAGTGTACTTAAATGGATAATATGCCAAAACACAACTAAACAAATGAAAGACGAGCCTAATGTTTATTAGCAAACTCTGTCTGTTTGTGCTATCAGCCTCCTTGAGGAATCAATGCCAAACTCGGCTCTGTTTGAGCTTTATTCTGCCACAGACTATGAACTTTGGAGTAAGGGCTGAAATTACAGTGCACACATGAGTTTGTTGAGCTATAAATGTCCTGAAAACGGAGAACTAAGAGGAGAACTGTTCTGAAGCCATCATGGCCGACAATAAGCTCCATCTTCTGCTGCTGTTGACCGTCGCCGTGTCCAGTAAGTATCTCTAATGCCGCTCATTCTGAGTCGCACAAAATGACCAACTTGTTAACCTCAATATTTTGCACTGCAGAATGCTGTAGTTTTTCAGTACAAGTATCTAAACATTCTTAAATAAATGCCATTTACTTGAGACGCTAACTGACATGTATATCAACATTAAGGGAAAACATGTTAAATATTTATGCTTCGTTTCAGTAATTAAAATGTTGGAGCATGTTCTTTTTTCCAGTTTAATAGGATACATTGTTGGGATGCATATGAAATTTAAGGCAATTTCCGACACAAAAGAAAAACCATCATTTTTGGTGAATCTTAATTATGGAAAATAAAGTTTGAGATGAGAAATCTAAATTATATTATATTTATGAGATTGAAAAGTCAAAAACATGACATAAAAAGTCAGAAATTGACATACTGTCATAATAATAAAAAGTAAAAAAAAAAATATGACTTGCAAGTAATAATTATGACAAAAGTTGAACTTATTACATAAAAAGTAATTATTATGACATACTAAGTCATAATTGTGGCTTTTTATATCATAATTATGACAAGCCGAAGTTAGAAGATTATGAGAATGAAAAGTCAAAATCAAAATTATGATCTACTAAGCACTACAATGTGTGATTGAAGTACTAAGCAGATCATAATTTTGATTTTGACTTTTCTAGGTATTTAGAAAAATACCTTTACCAATACTTTCTGCTTGGTATTTTTTGTTTCTGAATACCATTGGATATACAGTGGGGCAAAAAGGTATTTAGTCAGCCACCAATTGTGCAAGTTCTCCCACTTAAAAAGATGAGAGAGACCTGGAATTTTCATCATAGATACACTTCAATTATGAAAGACAGAATGAGGGGGGAAAAATCCAGAAAATCACATTGTCTTATTTTTAATAATCCGCGAGAATACACCAAAACTACTGATACACACCACTGCACTACACAGACACACTTATCCAACAACAAATGAACAAACAATCAAATGAGAAAAGTTACAAACGCTTACAGAGTAGTTGTCTATCAATCAATCGATGCTTATAATGAATTTATTTGCAAATTATGGTGAAAAATAAGTATTTGGTCAATATCAAAACTTCATCTCAATACTTTGTTTTATACCCTTTGTTGGTAATGACAGAGGTAAAACATTTTCTGTAAGCCTCCACAAGGTTTTTACACACTGTTACTGGTAGTTTGGCCCATTCCTCCCTCAGATCTCCTCTAGAGCACTGATGTTTTAGGGCTGTCGTTGGGCAAAACAGATTTTTAAAGATTTTCTATGGGGTTGAGATCTGGAGACTGGCTAGGCCACTCCAGGACCTTGAAAATGTTCCTACAAAACCACTCCTATTTTGCCTGGGCGGTGTGTTTGGGATCATTTTCATGCTGAAAGACCCAGCCATGCTTCATCTTCAATCCCCTTGCTGATGTTGCTCACGATACATGGCCGCCCCATTCATTCTTTCCTTTACACGGATCAGTCGTACTTGTCCCTTTGCAGAAAAACAGCCCCAAAACATGATGTTCCCCCTCATGCTTCACAGTAGGTATGGTGCAACTCAGCACTCTTTCCCCTCCAAACACGACAAGCTGAGTTTTTATAAAAAAGTTATATTTTGGTTTCATCTGAACACATGACATTCTGCCAATTCTCTTCTGGATCATCCAAATGCTCTCTAGCAAACTTCAGATGGGGCTGGATATATACAGGCTTAAGCAGGGGGACACGTCTGGCACTGCAGGATTTGCGTAGTGTGTATTACTGATGGTAGCTTTTGTTACTTTGGTCCCAGCTCTATGCAGGTCATTCACTAGGTCTATCGTGTGGTTCTGGGATTTTTGCTCACCGTTCTTGTGATCATTTTGACCCCACGGGGTGAGATCTTGCGTGAAGCCCCAGATCGAGGGAGATTATCAGTGGTCTTGTATGTTTTCGAAGTTTTTCAGCCCTGACTTCAGATGTAACCTCAGTGCAAATGCTATAGTTTTAATGCAATGTAATAATGTGCATTTGTTTTGTTTTACAGAAGCTCAGGATGAAGGAGCGCCATGTTTGAGTATGTCTCTTGCAATTATTCTGGAGAATTTACTTTACATGCAAACCTTCAGTTCTAATGATCTAAATTCAATATTAAATGCCTGCTGTTTCTCACTTGTGGATAATGTGTATTAAATTAGTTGCTCTGCTTCTTCTAGTGGCCAAAAGATACAAGCCCTTCAACAAGTATGAATACTTCTATGAGACCGAGTCCTTGAATGCTTTGAACGGGGCTGTCAACGGCCCCAAGGCTAGCTGCAAGGTACGCTACGACTTCATTTCCCCATATCAAACTCTGAGGATACTATTGTTTTTTTTTAGCAATGCTCTGTTAATATTGTATTAGGTTGAGATTGCAGTTCCTGGTACATGCAGCTACATTGTGCGCACCACCGACTGCACGCTGAGTAAAGTGAGTGAGGTCGATGCAGATGGAAACCCTGTGTTTGGAGCAGCTGCTGGTGCGGAGGACTTCAAAACCGCCATGGAGAGGTAAAAGACTGTTCACATTAGCAATAACTAGGGTCAATCTCTCTCCTAGGTCATATCATTCGGGCAGTGGTGCTTATTTAATAGTCACAAGGCTGTATCTTTGCAATGCTCTGACCAAATTAGGTACAGATCATCACAAGAATGACCTGAGGCTACATGCTGCGTTTTGATGCAGTGTCATCTACTGGTCCAGAGATTAGATTAGATTAGAATTTTTTTGCCTATAACTTCTGAACACTTTTCCCAAAAAGTGTTTCGTTAGATTCGGATGGCATGCTGAGTCGAATGATATCCAGTTTTCCTATATCGATCATTTTGAATTTTGTAGTAAAATGCTGTATTTCATGAACGCATTAAGCGTATCATTATGAAACTTTGTTTGGCTCATCAGGACGATGCCCTAAAGGAGATTGAAAAGTTTCGAGCAAGCTATTGGTAAAATCTATTGGTAAAAATCTAATATTCACATGCTTATAACTGTGGATGTGGTTGACTTATTTTCACGGGAGTCATATCCTCGGATTCCTGGATAGGAATAATTTTCCAATAGAAAAATCAGAATCATAGCAGCTTGATCAAGTGTTTAAGGCAAAATGTCAAAATGTTGATAGTAAGTGGGGAAAACACCCAATTAAATTCAGGTGTGGGTTATTTTTATATGTCAACTTATAAGCAAAATGTGATTTTTTTCCCACCAAATTTGAGACTTACAGTATGTATGGGGGAACTTTGAGGACACAAAGAAGTTGTGGCACTATAATTAAACAAAACATGAAATTGGCTCTATATAACTTTTAGCTTAAAACTAATTTATTTCCTAATGTATTTTTTGCAGTTGGTCCGTTGTTAGCTTCCTTGTTTGCTTCTGTTGTGCTTGGCACCAATAATTGCTGCTGGCAGCTCTATTTAAATTTAGTTTAGCTTAGTTTTTTAAAGCATCTATCACGTTTCCTGATGTGTATTGAGGATGGTTGTGCGATTTATGTTTCACACTTCAGAATAACCGTTAAGGGAACAGTAGGCATCGAAGCTCCCTGGTTTTTAACACTGCACTGTGGGACTTTTTAGGAGTGAAAGTTTTAGTTCACTGGAAGAAATCTGCGATCGATAAGTTCTCTGACTACAGAACAGATGATCATATTCAGCAGACTCGTCTCTCTCTTTGTTCAGTCATCCTCTGAAGTTCACCATTGAGGGAGACGATGACATCAAGCTTTTCCCTGAGGAGGATGAGCGGATAAACATCCTCAACATCAAGAGAGGAATCATCTCTGCTCTCGCTGTCCCAGTGCTGGAGGAGGACCGCAACAAACACATGGTACATTGTAGGGCTGCACAATAAATCAAAATGAAATCGATATCGTGTTTGCTGCAATTTCATTAATATACTTATGCAGTACTGGTTTCAGAGTGAACCGCGTCATTTACACCTGATCATGAGTTGCAAACTTGTTAAAGGACAAAGTGCTGAGCTTCAATCTCTTCAATGAAACAAGCAGTGTATGTTTTTATTTTCCGGCAACCCATCAAAATAAAAGCTGTTTAAAAATGAAGAAATTTTAATATTTGTATTGTAATTTTACAGTAAAATAAATGTAATTGTAACAAGATGTTCATATCAAATCCTCTTCTTACATTCAGGCTGACAGCCATTCAAGTCATCTGGTGAAAGTTCACGCATTTTTAAACATCGCAATGTACGTCACATATGCTAAATATCACAATGTCAGTTTTCGCTGGTCTATTGATAAACTTGAATTTGAAGATGCTCATGTCAAACCAACTTCTAACATTCAGACCGTTTCCATTCCAGCCCACCATCTACGGTCTGTGTAAGACTGATTATGTCGTGAACACCAGAGAGGAAATCGCCACTGAAGTCACCCTAAGAAGAGATCTGTCCGGTTGTGACAAGTTCAGGCCAGTGGAAGACCACACCAGTCCTCTCGCCCTCATCACCGGCATGGTGAGTTCTGAGACCTACAACTAAAGGGCCACGATTGTGCTGCTTTAAAGGTTGTCTCCTACAGTAGTTTTAGATTCATCCAATGCTCTGATTGGTCAGATGGGCTGGCCCAGTCTGTTTTGATTGGCCGCAAACCAAACACTCATTAGCATATCTGAATCTCAGCTTTTCCTCAGCTCTTGATACAGTGGTACGAACAGTAACGATGGCGTCAGTTTCAGTCTCATCAGAGTGGATTTGATTTGGCAGCAGAAAACAGCCTCACTTTAAGACGTAATGCACGGATCCAATGTATTGATAAATGCTGGCGATGGCTAAGGTCAAGCCAAGCAAACCCATCTACTACGCTCTCAGCAATGCTGTGAGAAGGTGAGCTGTAGTAAATCTTTAGATTAAGACCAATCTTTTGGCCAAGATCTTGGGTTTGATTCCCAGGGAATGCATGCACAATGTAATTATTCCAAAGTTTTGATGTTTACCTCGAAGGATAAGGATAAAAGCATCTGCCAAATGCATAATGTGAAAGACGTTTTCAGACAAACTGAAGTTTTGTCTCACTGACTGTCGTCCATGTTCTACACAATTTTCATCGACACATCTTTATTCTCTGCGTGACCCAAGGCTCTTTGAGACGAATGGAGTCACCAGTGAGATCCAGGCAGTGGCTGATTACGGCCTTGAACAGATCGGGGATTGCACAGGTGACCAGGAACACGTCTATCTTTCTTTGAAGGTATGTTTGCACAAACTCCTATATGCTAAAATTAACTAATAAACTTCAAACTCACAACTAAAGCCCTATTCGGATGGTAATTGTATCTCATGGGGATGTGAGGTATTCTCAACATTTACAGGGGTTAGTCCGTGATTTTATTGCCATTTTCTGTGTTTTTCTCCCATTATCTGTATAAAAATTCTCAGATAAATTACCTGTTTTTTGACGAACACCAATGTTGTGTTGGTAATTTAATTGCCATCCGAATCCACATTTTTATATCCTTTTCACTGCCAATCACTTGCCAGCAACTTCAAAGTAATGTCTGCATGCATTTTAAGAAAAAAGTTACTAGATTATTTTTGATATACTAAACCGTACTCGAACCACACAACAAATTTGACATGCCAAAATTGATGTTAGGCAACAACTCTGTAATGCTTTGACATATTGGTACAAAAATTGGTACATGTAATCATAATCATAACCTAAGGGTACTTGCACATTTGTGGCACAGCACCATCTACTGGTCACGAGAAACACACATTTGAGTTTTGCTCAAACTGCTGAATGGTTTTGCCAAACGATTTGGCCTGAACGGTTTGGTTCATGAGATTGGTCTCCTTAGATTACCCATTAAAATCTATTACAGGTCATTGGTAACATGGTGGCGGCACTGGGAGCCGCGCGCCCTGCTTTGCAGTCTTCTGTTATTCGATGCATCAATCAGCCGGCTGCCTCTGCTGCAGTCCAACAGGCCGCGGTCCAGGTCTACAGACAGATTCCTGTACCTGAAGAGGTGAGATGTTCAACAAACACAACTATTGGTGTGATTGAAGTCAGTCTAAAATAGGAGAGACAGTCGGTGGAGCTGGACCTCTAGTTACTCCTCGCTGGATGTAATTGGTGGAGCCAGAACACTCCACCCATTAGGCTGGACTAGGTAAAGATCCAACAATTACATGACATTGTGATATTTTGTTTCTCTGTGATATAAATCACAATATATTGAAAAAATACAGGAAGTTTCACCAGAGTAATCTAATAGTTCTATTTGGAAAGAATGAATCATTCTAGAATGATTGGGGTGATTTTGTTGGAAATTCATTTGCATATTTTAAAAAACTATAAAAGCTGATTGTGAGAATTTCAAGATATAAACTCACAAATTGTTATAAATTACAATGTCAGAATTGCGAGATAAAAAGTCACAATTACCTTTTTTATTCAGTGGCAGAAACATTTAACATTTTTATTACAATATCCCCTAAAAAAAGAAAGGTAGAAATATAGATAATGAGACTCAGAAACATTGTATAATGAACTAAACGTGTGTAAATTATGTACTTCACTCTTCACTCTGAATAATGCGCTATTTCTGGCGTTTATATCAGCCCTGGTCTAAAGCTCATCTGATGGCTCTCACAGGGCCGAGCGGAGCTCATGTATGCGGTTCTGGACAGAGGCTCGTCCGTACAGAAGCGTGTAGCCTCGTATCTAATCCTGATGAAGAATCCCAATCCTGCTGAACTCGCTCAACTGGCAGCGGCGCTCCTTGTTGAGGAAAATCCTCAGGTCAAGAGCTTCATCCAATCTCACATCAGCAACATCTGGAGCTACGCAGCACCAGAGAGCCTGGAGTGAGTGAACAATAGAATGGGAAGAACCTAATCTAGTTTTCAGAAGAAAAGCTAATCTTGTTTTTGTTGCCTCCCTAGCTTGAGACAGAAGATTCGAGATGCCTTTCAAGGCAATGAAATTGAAATGCTCATGGATCCCATCGAACTCTCTCGATACTACAGACTGGGATCTTTAGAAGGAAACATGATCTTTGAATCTCCAAATGAACTTCCGAGGGAGGTCATGCTGGAGATGACCTTGAATGCATTTGGGTTTGATATGGACTTGATTGAGGTACATAGTTCAACATTTACTTGATTACTGCCAAATTCTCTTTACCATAATCGAGAAGCCCTAATGTCTTTCAGATTGGCATGGAGGGAAAGGGCTTTGAGCCCATTGTGGAGGCCCTCTTTGGAGAAGATGGATTCTTCCCAGATACAATCCTGAAGGCCACTTTATACGCTACCGACAAGATGCCCACCCAACTCAATGAGGTCTTGGACAACATGCTGCCGATCACGAGAAACGAAAGGAAGAAGAGACAGGTATTGTAGTGAAAGTGGCAAATGGATGTTATTTCTTCACAGCTGGATTCTCACTCTCTTCTGTGTGTTAGGCTTCTCAAAACATACTCAATGAAATCAGTCACAATGTCAACAAGCTTTTCGAGGACTTGAAGGCCCAGAATGCTCCTGAAGCAATGGTGTACCTCAAGCTTTTGGGTGCTGAACTTGGGTATCTTGACACAAAAGATGGCAAGATGATTCGCAGTCTCCTTAAGATGATCCCCACTGATGTGAGTACAGCTTTACCAATCACAGCGGTCGTCGCTTTCATAAAATCATCAGGCACAACATTTTTCGGTCACCAAAATGTTGGTGCATTACTAATCAGAATGATATATTTGAAACAGTTCCTCAAAAGACTGCTCTCAAGTGTCGACAACGAGCTTTTCCTTCACTACATCTTCATGGATAATGAGTTTTATCTGCCCACCGGCGCTGGCTTTCCTCTGAGAGTTGCTCTGTCTAGTACCTTCACTCCTGGAGTCAAAGGAGGATTGAGCTTTAATCCATCCACGGTGAGTCTAACACACTTCAGTCGTGCATATGTTATTCTCAACAACAAATTATCTTGCATTTCTACTATTATACTCTACCTATATTAAGATGTATTTATGTTTTGAAAGCTTTTATTTGATCAAATGCAATAAAAAATTCCACACAAAATATATAGAGCTGCAAAACATATGAAACAGCTGTTTTACACTAGAATAATATTTCATAATGTTTACTGTATTTTTGATCAAATTAATACAGCCTTGGAGAGTAGAAGAGGCTTCTTTCAAAATCGTAAAAAAACCTTAATCCGAACTTTGACAAACTTGATTTTATTTGACTACACCACAGAGGGAATTTGCTTTGACGCTGTCTGCTGGCATTGAGTTTGTGACTGAGATTGGGACTCACTTCCCCGACTATGTTCACTGTGGTCTGGAGATGCAGACGAACATCTATCATGAGAGCGGTATTAAAGCGAAGCTCTCTGTGACTGACAGCCAGCTCAAGCTCTCCATTCCAGCTCCTCGTGGTCTGACTGAGCTCATCAGCGTCACGTAAGACATTTAAAATCCCTTAAAGGGATAGTTCCTCCCAAAAAGAAAATTACCCCATGTAAAATTAGAATTACGACATGTAAAGTTGCAAACGTAATTACCTTTTTTGTGTATCCCAGAGCAGAAACAAGCTTCCATAGGTTTTATAACATCAGGTTTTCTTTCCCAATCCAAAGAGAGCACACATGGTTGCCAGGTTGGGAACATTAAGATGAACACTTGGTAGAAAATGTATCAATTTAAGAGAACAGCTGAGATTGATTTAAGCTCATCATGACATCTGGCATTCACAAACATGATCACTCGTGGAGGCTTGTAACCAATGCAATATAATGGAAGTACATATTTTTATGACAAATAACCAATGTCACAGCGATTATGCTGAATTAACAGACACAAGCAGCAATGGGGATCACAATTAAAGTAGGATTAATTGTGCAGCCCTAAAAACAAGTCAAATAATTTTACACACAGTAAATGATGTTATTGTTCCCCATTTATAGCAACTCTCTGGTGTCTGTTGTTGGTGCCAAGACTGAGCCCATTCCGGCCAAGGGCGAGTATATTAATATGAATAAATGCACGGCTCTTTTCCCTGGACTGAAGTTCTGTACAGCCCTGAAGTATCCCGACACAAGCTCAAACGACGCTGCCCCTTACTTTCCTCTCACTGGGGACAGCACGTAAGCGAAAATCATCTTTATACTGATATAAAGATATTCCTTTCTCTCAAACATTTCATCCACATCTGTGTTTAGATTTGCTGTTGAGCTCCATCCATCTGAAGAGGTCACAGAGTACATTGCCACCATCAGCTACGCCTATGAGGATGAGGCAGACAAACTCACAATTAGCGTGAAGGCTGAAGGTTTGAGACAACTTAACAGAGTAACATTGAGTTATTGTCTACTACGTACCAAGCTAGAAATGTTATGTTCCCAGAATGTTCTTGAGACTGTCACGATGTGGAGATCTTTAAAGGGTTAGGTGACGTTATTTGGTCGACCTTCACAGAACTTTCAGGACGTTCTCTGAACATTTAGGTGATCATATTTCATTTGAATATTTTACATTCCCAGGACGTTCTCAGAACGCCCCCACTGGTGTCAAGGGCGTCGCATATATAACATTCTAGGTTGGTCCCCTAAAGGTCCTCCAAACGTTATGAGAATGTAGTGTAGAGACCGCTGCACTGAACAAGACATGTTTTATTAAACATCTGACTAACAGGGAACCATATAGAAACATTATGGTAATGTCCCAAATGTCCTCTTTGTAATGTTGCTGTGTGACCATAGAATAACCAAAAATGAACGCCCCCCTTAAGTCATATAAGTAATCTTGAACTGCAGGACTTCCATAACCAACTGAGGACATTTTAGGAACGTCCCTAATGTTCTATAAAGGTTTAGGATTTTTGTTACCTTTAGAGAACTTTTATTGCACTTTGCTTAAGGTCGCGAGAACGTCCCCTCCTGTGTGGGTAACTGGAAAAATACAAAACATCCACATTTAAAATAACCGTCATTTGTCTTTTGCTCACTAACAGGAACATCCCATGAGGCCAGAAATGTCCTGATATTAAACCGACAGCAGTACAGCGTCTCTGCACAGTTGCTAATGGATTCTCTTCAGCTTGATTCTAAAGTTTCTGCGAAACTGAAGCACACTGAGACGTTGACTTTGGAAATTGAGAATGAGCTAAAACTCCCGGAGACGACTTCAGTTCAAACACTCTCCCTGAAATACGGTGCATGTCCAGTACATTAATTAAGGGTCTGATCGTGGTTATTCAATCAACTTCAGATAACCGCAATAATTGGGCATCCAAATAAGGAAATACAGGTGCTGGTCATATAATTAGAATACCATTAACATTTTTATTTATTTCACTAATTCCATTTAAAAAGAGAAACTTTATATTATATTATTATTCATTCATTACACACAGACTGAAATATTTCAAATGTTTATTTCTTTTAATTTTGATGATTATAACTGACAACTAAGTCCTGTTGGAAAATGAAATCTGCATCTCCATAAAGTTGGTCAGCAGCAGGAACCATAGAGTGCTCTAAAACTTCCTGGTATATGGTTGACCTTTGACCTCAGAAAACACTGTGGACCAACACCAGCAGATGTCATGGCACCCCAAACCATCACTGACTGTGGAAACTTTACACTGGACCTCAAACAACGTGGATTGTGTGACTCTCCTCTTTTCCTCCAGACTCTGGGATCCTGATTTCTAAAGGAAATGCAAAATTTACTTTCATCAGAGAACATAACTTTGGCCCACTCAGCAGTCCCTTTTGTCTTTAGCCCAGATGAGACGCTTCTGATGCTGTCTGTTGTTCAAGAGTAGCTTGACTCAAGGAATGCGAAGCTGAAACCCGTGTCTTGCATACGTCTGCGCGCGGTGGTTCTTGAAGCACTGACTCCAGCTGCAGTCCACTCTTTGTGAATCTCCACCACATTTTGAATAGGTTTTGTTTCACAATCCTCTCCAGGGTTGCAGCTATCCATATTGCTTGAACACTTTTTTCTACCACATCTTTTCCTTCCCTTCGCCTCTCTGTTAATGTGCTTGGACACAGAGCTCTGTGAACAGCCAGCCTCTTTTGCAATGACCTTTTGTGTCTTGCCCTCCTTGTGTAAGGTGTCAATGGTCGTCTTTTGGACAACTGTCGTCAGCAGTCTTCCCCATGATTGTGTCGCCTACAGAACTAGACTGAGAGGCCATTTAAAGGCCTCTGCAGGTGTTTTGAGTTCATTAGCTGATTAGTGCGTGGCACCAGGTGTTTTCAATATTCAACCTTTTCACAGTTTTCTAATTTTCTGAGATATTGAATTTGGGATTATCCTTAGTTGTCAGTTATAATCATTAAAATTAAAAGAATTAGACATCTGAAACATATGCTGTGTGAAATAAATGAAAACAATATACTTTTTTTAAGTAAAAGTAAAAAGTTTCACTTTTTGAATGGAATCAGTGAAATAAATCAACTTTTTGATGATATTCTAACATGACCAGCACCTGTATATGATCATGACAGTACAGTTATTTTACGGTTATCTTTCTAACCATATCTATCCTCAGAGAATGAGAAGATTGAGGCTGAATTTAAGTGTGATGTCAGATCTGAGATCCAGAGAATCATTCCCAACATCAGTGCTGTTGAAACATTTGTCAATAGCCTTCTTGATCGCCAGATTGGCCTGAAAGAGGTGAAGGTTCGTGATGTTCTGGCAAACACTGTTGGGGTAAGAACATCCCTCATATCTTTTTCATCAGCTTTTGAAAATACTCAAAGAAATAAATGTTTCTTAAACTTAGAGATAGTTCACCCTTAAATGAAAATTAAGTCATTTACTCACCCTGGTGTTTTTCTAATAATGCAGTATTGCCATTCTTTCTTTTTCGGACCACAGAATGGTCAGATACTTCACATGAATTGCGACCCGCATCAGGCTTTATCAAGCTGATAGGGAACGGTCAGAGAGTGCACTCTATAGGGGATGGGATGGGGAATGATCAGACAGGGAGAGGAGATAATGACTTGATTTGAGTTTTATGGTGCGCTATCCCTTTAAAAGAAATGATTGTGCGTACTCTATGTGCAGATTTTGGGAGTTCATGCCGTGCCTGTGATCACTCTTCCTGAAAGACTGTTCCTGAATGTGTGAGTTAATGTCACACCAGTATTTCAATTCATTTCACAGTTACCTGTTAAAATGAACACATGCTTTTTTAAACAGAGAGGCTGCTGCTAAATATCAGTTTGGCCAGCATTACTATACCATCACTCTTCCCTTGCCCTTGGGTGGAAAATACACAAGAGATCTGAACTTTCCCACAACCCTCACCACGCCAAACCTGATTGTACCTCATCTTGGTCTGGAATTTGAATCTACTAGCGTTGATCTTCCAGAGTTTTCCATTCCCGAGTCCGTGGCGCTTTCTGTGCCGACTCTCGGATTGGTAGAGTTGTCCGGGAAACTAAACAGCAACTTCTACAACATAGAAGCAGCTTTGTCTGCGGCCAGAGATCCTGCTGAGAGTTATTCTGCTGTGTTTAAAGTCACTGGCATAAGTCCTGTTGACCTCCTCTCCCTAAAGGTCAAAGGTAAAAACTATAATTGAAGTTTCACATGCACTTGATGTGGATAGTTGCTTATTGATTGATTGATTTGTTATATATCCCACAGGATCTGCACTAGTTGAGGCCACATCCGATGATTCTCTCAAGGCCAACATAAAGACTGTGCTTCACCACAAGATTATCAATGCCACCATCAGCATTGAGGAGGAAGTGGAATTTGCTGAAAAACTCAGTGTGAAATCCAAAACCATGCTTGAATTAACTAGTCATGTTGGAGTGCAAATTTTGCTGGAGCACACTGGACAGTTTAGAGTTGATGCTGAGGAGATCTATGGAGATGGAAACTTGGAAGGATCCTTCAAGGCTGGTTTAATCAATGGAGATGGAAACCTTTTGCAGTCAGTCTCAGTCCTCCCATTCAGATCAGAGGCGAAGATGAATTCTTCACTGAAAGTAGATTCAGCACTTCTTCGGGCTCAGAACTCCTTTACTGTAGCCTTTGCCAATGGAGAGCTGATAATTATTTCCAACAACACAGCATTCGACAACCTTTTAACATTGCTAAACACTGCTAAAATCACCTTCAAAGAATCCCAGCTTGATCTAAATTCTCACACAAAAGCACAGGTTCTTGGCCTGAAGATCCAAAACATGGCTGAGACCAGATTTGGTGTTGACGCAGTCAGCGTTAAGATTGAGACTTCCACTCATGGCTCTGCAGAACGTATCCATTCCCTGGTCACAGGAGCACTAGATGTTAATGGTCTAGTTATTCACAGTGACGCCTCTGTTATACTCATTGGACACAAAGCTGTCCACAAAGCCATTCTGGAACTCAATGAAGATGGCCTGATAACCAATGGCACAGCCTCCCTGCAAAGCCTTTTGAGTCTGGAGGAGCTCAGGCACACCTTCAAGATCACCTACAAAAATGAAGCTGCCACTGCTCAGTGCAAAACCATTGGAAATATCATGGGAAGTCACGTTAACCACAACACTGAACTCGAGATTGCTGGACTTTCTGGCCAAATCAAAAATCATATAAGTTTCAACTCCAGATCATTCAATTTTGACACCAACACTGATGGTACAACTATTCCATTCAGATTCAATTTTGATGCCACTGTTAGTGGTAATGATGAAACAAACCTGTATAGAGACACAAATTATGAGTTTATGGCAAAAGTCTTTCTAAAAGCAGAACCACAATCCTTTACTCACTCTCATGAATGCAAGGTCGCAACCGTCCTCGAGCTACCTATAGACAACGGCGGCTCCATTAAATCACAATTTGAAAGCATGTCTGACACTCTGCTGATCCCATCTGAACAAAAGACTAAAGTGACAGTTAAAGCTAAAGTGAACAAATATGCCATTGAACAGGAAATAAGCGCTTACAATACTCAAGCGCGGCTTGGCCTGGAAGGGTCTGGAAAAGTGTACACCAATCTGGTTAACACTGCCAATACTGCTTATCAGGACTTTGCAGTCTCTGGCTTCCTAAAGTATGATAAAAGCACGGATACACAATCAATTAACTTGCCTTTTACTGAAGGTTTTTCTCTAGTCCATGGCAACATCAGAATAACACTTGAGAGCATTGGCGAAACCCTGAGGAATTACTTCAACCGAGAGGGGATTGCTTCTAAAATTCAGAACTTAACTCAGCATGTTGGTGACTTTGTGTCTAATTTGAACTTTGAGAGAAGAGCTGTGCAGCTTAAACTTGCCTTGAAAGCTCTGTACCAAGAGTATGTGCTAAAGCTGAAAGGTCTGACTGGTGCATTTGAGAAGCTAGTATTTGAAATGGGTGAGGCATTGGATCATTTGGCGGAATTGACTCTGAAGGGTATGCAGATTGGCAAAGTTGTTGAAATGCTACCAAAGCACATCAAGGTTTTAATATTTTCCATCATTGAGGATGTAAAAAATATTCTTAGCTCAATCAACACCCAAGGTTACACAAAACTGAATATGATCTTTCATCCTGCCAGTGCTAAGCGTGACAGGCAGATTTTTGCAAATTCAACATCTCTTCAAGCGCCGTCTTTTGGAAAACTGTATGGTGAAGTCAGAATCAGCAGCCCTGTCTACAACTTCAGAACCTCTGCAGAGTTCAAGAACGCCTCAGAGAGATACCCTTTGTTCACTGCTTTTATTAACACTGAAGGAACCTCTGCAGACCTTAACGCTCTGAACTACAATCTAGAATCCACAGCGCAGATATCGATCCCCGAGACGAGCCCTGTAATAGTGTCTGAAACATTCAAGTTAACACACATTGACTTGACTGTAGACCAACAGGCATTGCTGACTCTGAACGGATCTGCTTCTAACAGTACTTTCTTTCTTGACACCTCATACAAGAACCAGGTGAACATCCCCTCGCACTCTCTGTCTGGGGAAATCAGCCTGATTCAGAAGGCTGTAGCTTACCAGGATGATGCTGCATTCACACTGACAGTTAAAAATGAAGGAACTGGCAAATTTGCTCTTCAAGACTTCTCTGAAGAAGGCACCCATAGGGGTGACCTGCATTTTAACATGGGCCTTGGTGCCGCCAAGCTGTCTTTTACTGGCCACACTGACAGCGATGCTTTGCAGATGAAGATAAAAGTGAACGCTGATGCTGTTGCACTAAGCCACCTCGAATTCAACGCTCGTGTTGAAACAGAGTCTCCATATATCAAGAACAGTTTACTGGTTGCTTCTGGAAAGGCTAGCTTTGGCGATATGAAGGTGGAAATCAAGGCATCTCATGTCACATTGGTTGTCGGAGCCGTCAGCGGAGTCTTCTCTAATACCGCCAACATCCTGACTTGTCCTAGTGAGGTTGCTATTGACTTTCAGAACAGAGGTATTGCCAAAATCAACCTCTTTGAGTCTTTTTTAGCCAATGTTGATCTCCAGAAAGACTACACTGTTACCTTCAACTCTGACATACAAGAAATCAGCAGTGTGGCAGTCGCCCACTTAAACCATTACAACTACAGCCATAACTTCACAGCCAGCAATAACAAAGCTGATATGGGTATTTACGCTGTTGTGAATAGTGTGGCCAACTTTGGGTACTTAAATGCTGCAGAAATGTTTGTGCCAGCCATTTTCAGGATTCCAGCAATCAGAGAGCTGAACTGGAATGATAATACTGGCCCACTGGACTTGACCACAAGTGACCAGCCCATTGGTCTAAGGGCCAAACTTGTCTACCAGAAGAGCTGGTTTGCTCCTATTATTGATTTGGGCCTCGTTGTTCCGTCATTGGGTAACCTGGTCTCTGAGGTGTCTTTCAAGTCCTCTATTCTTAACCTCAATGCTAATGCAGGTATTTATCCGAAGGACTACTTGATGCGTGTTAGTGCCAAAACTGCCTCCGTGTTTCAGGGATTGAAGGCCAAGCTTGATGGAACCACTGGCCTGACCACAAATAATGGACTGAAACTGGCCTCTTCTTTGTCTTTGGAGAATGCCCACGTTGACTGTAATTATGGGAGTACCTTGACTCTGGAAGATAACTATGAGGCTGTATTGTCTGTGGACACAGTTGCCAAGATTAATCTGACAAGCTTCACTGTTGATGCCACTCATCAACTTTCTGGGGACACCAAGGCCCATCCAAAGGCAACATCAAACTTAAAGGTCAAGTACAGCTTTGATCGTCCAGATTCAGTGGCTGCTGGATATGGAGATGCTGGGAATACCTTAAAGCTGGATGCAACTCTTTCCTTCATCTCCATTAAGTCCACAACCCAAGTAACCACAGATTCTACATTCTCTGATGACACCAAAGTTAAGGGAAACATGAATAATGAAGCTAACATCCACGTGAGCGCTGATGGTCTGAAATCCAATCTGAAGAATACTGGAAATGGGTTCATTGGTTTTAAATATTCCAAGTTGGATTTTGACATCAATGAGAAGCTGACTTTAGAGGGAGATCTTGACCGTATGTATTCTTTGCTAGAAATTGATTCAAACTATACATATAGCCATGAAAGTGATTTTCAAATTGCAATAAACCACACTGCTCTTGGAAAAGTTGAACTTGTTCCCCTGAGTACCCTCATGGCTGCTGTAGACATGCTCTTGACTCAGCCAAGTTATGATGATTTTGATGTAAGAAATGCTCAATCACCGAATGGATACAAAACAACGACTTTCTCCCGTTGGTACAATTCAAGTACAGAAATATCAGCAGAGTTTTTCAGTGAATTTCCTGTCTCAAAGCTTGTGCTTGGGTGCTCTTCTAATCTAACGTCTCCATCTACGCTTCTGGAGTATCAGGGGGAATTAAGTTTAATTCACATTGGCCAAAATTAACATTAATTTAATACACCGTATTAAAGTATTTCATCAAGGGACTGATATCAACTAATCATTGGGCTTTATTCACTTAATGCTTGTTCAACTCAGGCCTCATAATCACTGACATGAACAGATCCAGAATAACTTCATACGTGATTCTCAAGCACAATGATAGTATTTCATTCTTCCGCTGAGGATAAAGTTAGTAATTAAATCCCTGAAATATTGTTGGTCTCATTTAAACACTAATTACAATAAATTGATAATTTTACTATAGACTTGGCTCCTCGTATCATTCTACTTCATTGACAACTGTACATGTTTGTGAGGTTCATTGTTTGTTTAATTGATGTTAATGTATTTAATATAATTGTACTTTTGCAAAATAAAAAGAGGATAAAATTACTTTTGCTAATGTGTATTCCTAGTTACAGTCCAAGTTAAAATACTTTTTTTAGTGATTTTTAAAATTTAATAACTCCAGTATTTAAAGCACATGAAAAAAGCCTAAATGTGAACTGAAAAACAATATTTTCCTGCTTTCCTGCCCCTGTCTTGAGTCCACCCCTCAAGATTTTTATTATAAACACGAGCCACATCTGAAAGGTAAATGGGGAGGTGTTGCTGTAATTTATAATAATATTATTCAGAAGTCTAGATTCAATTTTAAATACTTTTTAAGTTTTGGTGATTTATGTAACAATATGTAGTGAAATTGATAAATCCCGTTTTACATTTGTGTTGGCTACTGTATACAGGCCACCAGGGCACAATACAGACTTTACTAAATAATATTTTCTATCAGAGTTAGTACTGGCTGCAGATGAAGTCCTAATTGTTGGTCAATTTAATATCAATGTAAAGAATGAAAAAGACGCATTGGGATTGGCATTTAGCGACATTCTAAACTCTATTGGAGTTAGACCACACGTATCAGGACCAACTCATTGCCATAATCATACTTTAGACCTAATACTGTCACATGGAATAAATGTTAATACAGTTGAAATTAGCAGCAGAGCGATGACATCTCAGATCATTACCTAGTATCATGTATTCTTAATTTGGCTAAGGTTGCAAAGCCGTCCCCTCTCTTCAAATATGGCAGGACTATAACCGCTACGACTAAAGATTGCTTTGTAAATAATCTTCCTCATCAGTTCCATCTCCTCAGCATCCCAGATAGCCAAGAGGAACTTGATGATGCAACAGAAACTAATGACTCTCTCTTTACCAGCACTTTAGACACTACTGCTCCCCGGTGCTTAAAGAAGATTAAAGAAAACAGTCCAACACCAAGGTACAACGAGCACACTCGGGCCCTTAAAACAGCAGCCAGAAAAATGGAGCGCAGCAGGAAAAAAAAAACTGGAGGTTTTTCGCAATTTGTGGAAAGAGAGCATGATTGCATACAAAAAGGCCGTAAAAACTGCTAGATCTGCTTATTTCTCGACTCTCTTAGAAGAAAACACAACCCTAGGTATTTATTCTATACAGTAGCCTAATTAATCAAAAATAAAGCTTCAACTTGAAAATGATTATGGCATTAGTGAAATTGCATTGGCATGGTTTAAATCGTACTTATCTGACTATTATCAGTTTGTAGCAGTAAATGAAGAGATATCACACCGATCACAAGTTCAGTATGGAGTACCGCAAGGCTCAGTGTTAGGACCTTTGCTCTTCACCCTGTATATGCTACCACTGGGAGATACCATTAGGAAGCATGGCGTTAGTTTTCATTGTCATGCTGATGATATATTTATGTTTATATAGCTCAATATTTCTTCAAGCCCTGATTAAACTGACCAATTCACAAGATTAAGGGAATGTATAGCTGATAAAAAAAAATCTGATGACTTATAATTTCCAGCAACTTAATTCAGAAAAAAAGAATTTATAATTATTGGACAGGAAAGCTCCACAAGTAGTAACCTAGAATACTTTCTAACACTCTCCTCTGTCAAGCCCTCGTCATCAGTGAGGAACCATGGTGTGCTCGTCGATACCAGTCTCTCATTTGAAAGCTATACTTCTAGCATCTGTAAAACTGCATTCAACCATCTTAAAAACACACTCACCTAAAGGATTATTAGGAACACACACTAATACTGTGTTTGACCCTTTCTCCTTCAGAACTGCCTTAATTCTACGTGGCATTGATCAACAAGCTGCTGAAAGCATTCTCTAGAAATGTTGGCCCATATTGATAGGAGAGCATCTTGCAGTTGATGGAGATTTGTGGGATGCACATCCAGGGCACGAAGCTCCCGTTCCACCACATCCCAAAGATGCTCTATTGGGTTGAGATCTGGGGACTGTGGCGGCCATTTTAGTTCAGTCAACTCATCATCATGTTCAAGAAACCAATTTGAAATGATTTGAGCTTTGTGACATGGTGCATTATCCTGCTGGAAGTAGCCATCAGAGGATGGGGACATGGTGGTCATAAAGGGATGGACATGGTCAGAAACAATGCTCAGGTAGGCCGTGGCATTTAAACGATGCCCAATTGGCACTAAGGAGCCTAAAGTGTGCCAAGAAAACATCCCCCACACCATTACACCACCACCACCAGCCTGCACAGTGGGAACAAGGCATGATGGATCCATGTTCTCATTCTTGATTAGATAATTGCATTAATGAGAAATTGAACAGGTGTTCCTAATAATCCTTTAGGTGAGTTTATATATATATATATATATATATATATATATATATATATATATATATATAGGGGCAAAATATGACATTCTTCATGTTTTGGTTATTTGTTTGTTTGTTTCTCATTATTATCACAATGGTAATACATTTATTCTTATTCTAGTACATTAAAGACAGCACAAAATAATATATTGTGCAAAATATTATATTGAACAAAAACATATTCATATTAACATATTCTCATGTCATGCAAAATATCTTAAAGTTAAAAAAAAAAGTGTTATTGGGGTAGAGTGTGTTATGGTTCAGTCTTGTGCGTTGATGCCGTGTTCATAAGAGCGTATCGAGCGGCGCGGATCGGAGCACACGGACACTGAGCTCGTACACGGCAAACACCACCATGTTAACGGGAAACGCCCGCAGGCAGTTTATCCCGAGACTCTTGAAGAAAACTCCCGGTCCCTCGTTCCGCGCGGTCTCGGTGATGCAGTGAGCGAGTCCTCGGTATCGCTTCTCCCCGCACACGCCGTCCATCTGCAGACGGGCTTTAATCACATCCATGGGCGTCCCGACAGACCAGCCGGCTATCCCCGCCACTCCACCGGAAAACAGCACCGCGGCCCACTCTGACAACATCAACAGGAGAAAAGATCCACAACTTGATCTTTGCACTGCAAAAAATGCTTTTCTTACTCAGTATTTTTGTCTTGTTTCTAGTCCAAACATCTAAAAATTCTTAAAATAAGAAGTATTTACTAGACAAGCAAAAGTAATTGTCTTGTTTTGGGAAAAATAACTCAAAATGAAGAGAGTTTTTGCTTAAAATAAGATAATAATCTGCCAATGGGGTGAGAAAAATAATCTTAATTCAAACAGAAAACAAGATTATTTTTCTCACCCCATTGGCAGATTATTTATCTTATTTTAAGCAAAAACTCTCTTCATTTTGAGTTATTTTTCCCAAAACAAGACAATAATTTTTAATTGTCTAGTAAATGTTTCTTAAATGTAAGAATTTTTAGATATTTTGACTAGAAACAAGACAAAAATAAGTAAGAAAAGCATTTTTTGCAGTGTAACATGTCAGCTGCGGTACTCTTATGTACCAGCAGATGGCAGCCTCATTTCCATAGACCAGGAGTCCCCAATTGTCTCCACTGTCCTGCAGAGTTTAGCTCCGACCCCAATCAAACACACCTGAACCAGCTAATCAATATTATAGGGCCTATAAAGGCATTGATTAACTGGTTCAGGTGTTTGATTGGGGTCGGAGATACACTCTGTGGCCCTCCAGGACCAAGATTTGGGACGCCTACCATCTTGGACTTAATTTCCCAGTATCCTCTGTTCATTATTAGTTAAAGGGTTAGTTCAGCCAGAAATGTAAATTGTGTGATTAATTCCTCCTGTGGTTGGCCAGCCGTCAGACCTCCGCTCATCTTCACACACAGATGAAGATATTAGTGTTGAAATCCGATGGCTCAGAAAGGCCTTCATTGACACCAATGTCATTTCCTCTCTCAAGACCCATAAAGGCACTAAAGACGTCGTTACAAAGCCCATCTCACTACAGCGGCTCTACAATCATTGATGAAGAGGCCAGAATAGAGTTAGTGCGCAAAAACACTAAATAACGACTTATATAGTGATGGCCGATTTCAGAACAAAGATTCGAACCGTTATGAGTCAGTGAATCGATTCATGATTCGGATCGCCAAAGTCACGTGACTTCAGCAGTTTGACTCGCAATCCGAATTAGTTCGTTATTTTAACTCTGTGCTGGAGTCTATTTGATGGTCACGCACGTACAGCACAGACCAAACGTTTGGACACTACTATCTGTAATGTTTTTGAAAGAAGTTTCTTCTGCTCATCAAGCCTGCATTTATTTGATCAAAAATACAGAATTTTTTTTAAATATTGTGATATATTATTACAATTTAAAATAATTTGTTTTCATTTTATTCTCCTTTAAATGCTGATTTATTTCTGTGCTCAGAGCTGAATGTTCAGGATGGTTCCTCCAGTCTTCAGTGATCATGATCATCAGAAATCATTCTCAGGTGAGGATTCATTACGAGTGTTGGAGACAGTTCTGCTGACTAATATTTTTTCATAACCTGTGATACTTTTATAATACTTTGATGAATAAAAAGTTTAAAGCTACACTGTGTAACTTTTTTGGTTTATTCTTAGCTAAAATAACTTAGTTCTTTCAAAAATAGATGTGCTCAGTAATGTATTTTACTTCTTTCAAGTAATAAAGTATTCTCGTAATTTTATAATAAACCATTGAAAACACATAAGTGTTGAGGGTTCGAATGCCGATCGCCATGTTGCTCCTCCATATTGAAAGTACAGTAGCCAAAGAGGGACATACCCGTAAATTCAAGCTTCGCTTTTCGCGTTTTTACACTCGATGGCACCGTGTCGAATGTGAAGAGGAGGATTGCTTGAGGCTGCTATATGATGATGGAGGATCACTCTTAAGCCCCTTTCACAGCACGTCGGACCCGCAATATTCCCGGAGCATTGCCGGGCCGCCTTCTGTGTGAAAGCAACCACATCCCGGCATTGATTACCGAATTCGACTCGGGTCGGGGACCTAGTAACATTGCGGGATATGTATCAGAGTCGCCAAGGAAGCGGAAAAGAGAATTAAGACGGCAACGCAACGGGCAAATCAACAAGACAAAAGTAAATATTGGAGTGGCTTTTCCAAGATAAAGAGCTCATGAGGAGCAACGATTTTAAAAAGGACGCCGACGTTGCCTGCTTTCTTCTCGACAGGTAATATTAATTCAGCCTATTTGTGTATATTGGAAGTTTTATTGTTGCTTGGCTAATTATATCATGGTGTGCTGTGCATAACACTAGAACGACGTCTAGGGTAGTTTTCCTCGCGTCAATGATGAATAAGTATTGTTTACCTTATAACATAAATCCGTGTACTATGACGGATAACATGAGATTAATATTTTAATTGCATTATAATTTGTTTGCCTTACGCTAGTGATGTCGTACAATATACAGAATAACGATAGCACTGATAAAAGTTCCTTTACTAAGATTAGCTTGCATTCGTCTGGGAACCTGATAGCTGATGTTAGCAATGAACTGGTAAAAAATAACAAAAACGTAAAACTATTATTCATTTTACATAGATTAATTTGATCATAGATCATTTGGCAAATTAAATAACTGCAAATTATAATAGTTTTCAAAAGTAACCTCATCACTTAAAGCAACACTCACCGAAGAGGTCGAACTGGAAGCCATGACTAAATCAGCCACCGTAGGAGTTGAAACGAAATCGAAATTGAGAGGAACAGAAACTATTATTCACTGGATGGTCATATACCTTTACACCACTAGATGGGGGGAAATATCACACAGTGTAGCTTTAAAAAAAAAAAGAAGCAAATGTTTTAAAAATAGAAATCTTTTGTAACAACAATATACTATACAGGTCAGTCATTTCTTTTCTTTCTTTTTTTGAAATAAATCAATAATTTTATTCAGCAAGGATGTGTCCAAATATTTTAAATTGTAATAATAGATCACAATCTTTATTTTTTGATCAAATAAATGCAGGCTTGATGAGCAGAAGAAACTTCTTTCAAAAACATTGCAGATAGTAACGTGTCCAAACTTCTGGCCTGTGCTGTACACTCCGCTTGAGTTGATTTTAACTACCAGGGAGTTTATTCCAAAACCCAGATTTTGCTGTGTAAGAGTAGTCTCAGATATGATCATGAGGAAGGGTTTGTGTTTACCTGGCTCTCTCTGCCCGGCCGGAGTGAGTTTTGAACTCAGTGTGTTGTAGGTCAGGAAGTATGTGGCGAAGGATGGCCCATCCCTGAGGGCCAGAGGAAGAGCTCCTCTATAAAGCCCCAGAATGCCCTCGTCTTTAGCGATGCTGAGCAGGCAGTGGATCGGCCCGCTGTATTTCGGTTTGCCGTGACTAAACCCTCTGCATCTGCGCTCCGTCTGACACTGGAGACGCACTTTCACGAGATCGCCAGGAGACATTACAGAGATCTGAGGAAGAAGCAATCAATCAGCTTTATTTATATCGCGCTTTTACAATGAAAATAATCATTTGATTGTGTTAATGAGTGAGTCATTGAATCATTCACTCAACCGATTCATTCAAACGGCGGATTCATTCAGGAACGAAGCATTTGACTGTCTTAATGAGTGAAGACCAAAAAACAAGATGCAAACTAAATTTTGATCCTCTAATATTGAAAACCCAAAAGAAACTAAATTCTTGGCTGCCGAGAGACTTGTCAATCAATCAATCAATCATTCAATCAATCAATCAGTCATCTTTATTTCTATCGCTCTTTTCCAGTGCCGATTGTGTCAGAGCAGCTTCAGTGTTAAACAGGACAATACTGCAGCAGAATTAGATTTGGCTGTACAGTCGTTCTGGAGTAAACAGTGATGTTATCAGCTTATTTTAATTTATCATAGAGAGACAATGCTGGCAGATCAGTATTATAGTTAATAGAATTAAATATGGCCTAATTCATTAATTTTATTTGTATATTTAGTTGAAAACTTTGATCATAATGTTAGTGTCCCCAAGATGGTTAGTGTAAATATCCTCCGCCAACGAAGCGGGCTATTCACTTAGTGAAAATAGAGACTCTGATAATAATAACGACAGGAACGATGTCACTGGATGCCGTGAGGTAAATCTGTTCAAATGAATGATTTTTCTTTCTTTTTACGAGCACAAAATACCATGGTATTACAATATTACGATAGAATATATAATTCACTTTACAGCCAGCACCTCTATAAATTGAATAAAAAGGCAAAAACACCCAATGCGCATTATTCATTCATCATTTTCTAAATGTAAAAATATAAAATATTGTATTGAATTTGCTGTACATCATCACCTGAGCCACTCCACCCGCCAGACCTGACAGGAAGATGTCAATCTTGGAGTTAGGCGAGCCGATCCCACGGAGCTGAGCCAAACACTGCAGACAATTCTGGTACGTGCCGAACACCACGGAGGATGTCATGGATATAGTGGAGACGGGCAGAGCCATTCCCTTAAAGAAGCCATGAACCTGCAGCAAAGCCACGGAGAAATCAGACCAATGACACAATAGGCAGACTTGGCAACACAGTGCAGTTGAGTTCTGTTGACATTTGACAACTAATGTTATGCGTCGCTCCGCTGCTCTGATTGGCTGTAGGTCTGTCCAATCGAGGTCTTTCCTGGTTCGGTTGAAATACGCCCCATAATCACAGCCCAATGGAGACTCATGTTCTGACTAGAGCTGAGTATGACCAGGTCAGGTAAAAAAAAAAAACGGAAATTTCCTTCATATTTCCCTATTTTTACGGACTTTTACAGTGCAGGGCAAAAACAGATTTTCCGTGTTTCCACTGTCAGACTCTAGGGGGCGCTATTGCACATCTTCTGAATGAGTAGCTACTGAATCTTCTGATCAAAACACAGACGAGTAAAGCCCCGTTCACACCGCCAGCGATTTTGTCACTGCATGTCGCCAGCGCCAGAGATTCATGTCGCTAGTGGGCGTTCCCACTACACGGGTTGCATATAAACGTCATTAAATATATTTGTACTATAGTACCGTTTTTATTACTAGTGTTTTGCAGAACAGAGCAAATTATTAGAATACATACACACTGTACTGTAATAGGTAGACCATATTGCATGCAGTTTAGTCAAAACTTACTTTATTTCCCCACAATCCCAGACACGTTTTTCCATGCATCATTTTTTTAAATGTGTCTCTGTATGTAGGCTACACAGAGACATATTATAAAGAACAGGGGGCTTGCTAAAAGCTAATATCAACAACTCCTCCGGACACCGCAGTAAAGCAGACGGATCACGTGCACTCCACTGACTTCACTCCTATTGGTTGTCGCTCGCGAAAATCGCTTCTCGTTTGCATAAAGTTGAAATTTCTGAACTTTTGTCGCGTGTCTCGTGTCGTTTGACACGCCCACATTCTGTCGCCAACGGTCACTGTCGCTCGTGTCGCCGGAAGTCGCCAGCGCTCCATTGAAATGAATGGGATCATGTCGCTTTGTCGCTGCGTGTCGCTGGCGGTGTGAACGGGGCTTAAGACTAAGTAAAAGAAGCAATAACATGTAATCATATGCATATGTAAAATAACATGATCATCAACATTAAACATTATATAAATCAAGACTACCTCACCCCTTCACAGGGTGATCATCAGTACTTGCAAACTTTTCATTTTTGTAAAGCAAAGTCTGTTGATTGCAAATGTGCGATATAAATAAAATTACTTGCTTACTGGTCACAAATTACATGACACAAATAGTAGTTAGTAACATAATGTAGATTTCTCATTTAACCCTCTGGTATTGTCAAATAACTGAATGTGCTATATTTTAATTCGATAATGTTTTTATTTTATTGTATTTTATGGTATTTCATTATATTTATGCAGTAGTTATAATCCATTTACTTATTCAATTTTTGAGCATAAACCTGAAAATTACATGTCTAACTTAAATCTTGAATTTCCATCACAGACTGAAGTTTGGACTCTTTTTAAAAAGACACTTAAGCCCTATTCAGACTGGATTAGATTAACATGGGGACGTGGGGGTAAAGTAATTATAACCAGAGGTTCTCGGTGATTTTAGTCCCGTCCGAATGCGCCATCTCGGTAATCATTACGGACAATGTCAGTAAAGATTACCGAGACTTTTACCTTCTGTAAAAAGGTCTGGAAAAATGACCTAGGGTAACACTAATCCCGTTCGAATAGACCTGCTGTAAAAATGTATGGTAAAATTCCGTCATTGCCTGTTTAAAAGTAAAAAAAAGAGCACATTTTGCGACCTTGGAGGCGCTTGAAGCTTTCGGTTGCGTTGTAGGTGGTGGGACAAATCTGTGGAAAATGTCCAGTATTTTCCGCATATCATTTAAAGCAAAAAGAAGATCAAAAGCACTTATTAGAGGCACAACACATTTTAGCTCTAGGAAAGTGTCTATTACCAACACAATCCAATCAGAATCGTTAGACTGGACCTAACTGTTTATTAAAACACACACACATATATTGGAGACGGAGTTCAGACTGGCGCTCAGGTTGTGTGTTTGCTCACGTTATAACGGTAACGTCATACACACATGACGTCAAGGAGGTGTGTAAAGCGAGTTACTCCTCCCACTTCTGCTAGTTTTACTGAGATGTCTTATCCCGTGCGAATTGGCGATTAATATTACAGACGTCCTGAGGTAAAATGACTTTACCCCCATGTCCCCATGTTAATCTAATCCCGTCCGAATAGGGCTTTAGAAGTGAAAAAAAGTTTAAGAAAGTGAAATTTTAAGAAATAGTGAAATGCAAAAAACTATTTTTATATGAAATATATATTTTCCAAACCACGTTTTACTCTAGAGCTGTGAGAAAAGCTAAGCTTTAAATATAAACAAGTTCTGCTCCTACTTTGAGGTTGATATCTCAATAAATGAGCTTTCAGTGAGATTTAGATTGTGCACACTACCATAGTATAATGGAAACAATAAGTATAAAACTATATAGACATATTTTTTTAAACTCTAATAAAATGGCAAAAAAAGTACTAAAACTAAAAGGAACAAACACTAGTAGTATCTCAGAGATAGATACACAGCTGTCAGGTGCATTAATCAGAAAACTGAACACTAATGTAAATTCCTCACCCCTTCGTTCTTGACGGTCATCCGGACGCACTGCCAGATTCCCGTGAACTGTTTCTGAGTCTGGATTCTGACCTGTGCGGGGGTCAAACCAACACGATCAGATGCTATTATAAGTACCGGTATTAAAAATCACTATCATTTAAGTCTGAAGTTAAAGGTGCACTATGTAAGTTTTCCGTCTGCTAGAGGTTGCCGATTCAAAACAAAGGCATAGTTTGAGCGTGTTGATGGATGTGATTATAAACGTTACTGTAGTGTGAAGCAGAGCAGGAGCGAGTGTTGAGGAGCTGAGAAAGGAGAGATCGTTTAAGGGTTAGCTCCCCCAAAATTGTAAATTGTGTGATTAATTCCTCCTGTGGTTGGCCAGCCGTCAGACCTCCGCTCATCTTCACACACAGATGAAGATATTAGTGTTGAAATCCGATGGCTCAGAAAGGCCTTCATTGACACCAATGTCATTTCCTCTCTCAAGACCCATAAAGGCACTAAAGACGTCGTTACAAAGCCCATCTCACTACAGCGGCTCTACAATCATTGATGAAGAGGCCAGAATAGAGTTAGTGCGCAAAAACACTAAATAACGACTTATATAGTGATGGCCGATTTCAGAACAAAGCTTCGAACCGTTATGAGTCAGTGAATCGATTCACACCCGGCCATCCACGTGATTCCTCAGACCAGGCCACCTTCTTCCATTGCTCCGTGGTCCAGTTCTGATGCTCACGTGCCACTGTTGGTGCTTTCGGCGGGGTCAGGGGTCAGAGGTCACCCTGACTGGTCCATACGCCTCAAACTGAGCTGCTCTGTGTATTCTGACAGCTTTCTATCAGAACCAGCATTAACTTCTGGAGCAGTTTGAGCTCCAGTAGCTCGTCTGTTTGATCGGACCCCACGGGCCAGCCTTCGCTCCCCGCGGTCATCAATGAGCCTTGGCCGCCCATGACCCTGTGGCCGGTTCTCCACTGGTCCTTCCTTGGAGCACTTTTGATAGATACTGACCACTGCAGACCGGGAACAGCCCACAAGAGCTGCAGTTTTGGAGATGCTCTGACCCAGTCGTCTAGCCGTCACAATCTGGCCAAACTCACTCAAATCCTTACACTTGCCCATTTCTCCTGCTTCACACACATCGACTTTAAGGGTAAAATGTTCACTTGCTGCCTAATATATCCCACACACTAACAGGAGATGAAGAGATCATCAGTGGTATTAAATTCACCTGTGTCATAATACTATGCCTGATCGGTTTCCACGGAAGTAAAACCGTAAATCGAGGCTAAAACGGATATGGCGTCATTTAATGGCGACGAAATGATAAGACGTTACACTGGTTAAGTTTCTGTATCATTGGAAACATTTGGGATAATACCAGTATACAAGTCAACAAAATATATAGCATTGTTCTAGTGGTTTTTGGATATCTTAACCCAAAAAACTTACATATTGTGCCTTTAAGAGCCATACATCCAATAATACAAGCAAAATAAGTTTACTTTGACAGTATCCAGCGGATAACCGACCGCCACGCCACATGCTCCTGAAAAACAACAGCAGATCAAACTAAATTGTTCACATGAAGACGAGTTTGTCCAGCTTTATATAATAATCATGCATGCAAGTATGACACACACTAGTATCAATTGTTTGTATGTTTATATTCCCCAAATAATAGATATGCAGAATGGATTTCTAAATGTACAATAGGTTTGGGTTTGGGCGCTGAATAAACCATTAATCATTGTTTCTCAACCCAGTTCCTTTCAAACTCTTCATAAACAAACTCACTCGATTCGAGAGATGCCCAAAATGTTTATGGGAAACACTGTCTCTAAACACTAGGGCTAATTTTTTATTTTTTAATGTATTAAATCATATCTATGCCTTCAATTCATCCGTTTTTATATAATTGTTTACACATACATCAATTAATAATGTTGTAAATTAAGCGTACATGCCTCTATACTCCCTACAGTGGAAGTCTATATAGATCTTACTATTTAGATCTAGATTTTTAACCCCTTAACTGACATTTTTGAGCATAAAATGCAAAATGCACTATCCAAACATACAGTATATGGATAATGTAATTCATGAATGCTTTGGAGTACCTATGTTTGGCGCTTCAATAAAAGAAGTTTACATTTAGTGTAAAGTAAATGCACTATACTAAACATTTATATTTATACAAAAAAAAAAAAAAAAAAAAAAACGCCTAAAAAACCTTTACTCTAATTTTTTTTAAATAAAAATCAAAGCCATGCCTAACCAAATTGTGTTCCAAATTTGAAGTTGATATCACAAAAAAAATGTTTTGATGCCGGCTAAAAAAAATCCACCCGCTGATGCATCTCGAGTTTTCCTTTCACGTTCCATGTGTAACCTTATGTAACCTTGAGTCCCCGACCAAGCGTGTGTTTTTTGTCACAATTAGGACAAAGTTTTGATTCTAAAATAGTGCATTTATCATATGACTCATGTCTCCGCCCACTAGGGGAGGAGTCTGCTAAAAGAAATTTAAAAGGATTTTCCATGTCTGGTGAAATAGGATGAATACTGAGGGTGTAAGCTGCCTAATTTATGATGATTAAAATATGTAATAAGAAAAAAGGTAATAAAAAAACCCTGAAAAATGTTCCATATAAGGAGAAATGTCTTAAAGGTGCAGTGTGTACATTTTAGCAGCATTTAGTGGTGAGAATTGCAATCACCCACCGTTCACCCCTCCCTTTCGGAGCGCATAGAGAAGCTACGGTGGCTGACACAGGACAAAAATTTTGTTGTCAGAGACAGCAAAGAGTGACTAGTGCTTTGGAGAGCAGTTTGACCCTTTAGAGCTACCGTAGAAACATGGCGGCGCAAAATGGCAACTTCACTGTAATGAGACACATGTCGTGTGCAGATAGAAACGGCTTATTTTAAGGTAATAAAAACTGTCTTTATACTCCACTGAAAACATAGTTATTTATATTATATTGCATTACTGTCAATAGATCCTCAAAAATATTACACACTGCACCTTTAAATGAAAATTTCAACTTAAATGTTTTCAGTAGTGGAAACTTGACTAACTTTAACTTGCTAATTGATAACACATTGCTTTGGTAGCAATAGCATCGCACTTGCTAAATAAGTACAGCAGAAAATGTAACAAAATCTGTTCTCAAACTATACGCTCATGCTTTTTATCACTATGATAAAGCCCCCCACACACACACAAAAAACCCAACATAACAGAAACTCTTCTTAACTAGCATAAGAAAACATTAAACACTACTAAATCTCTACCTTAACGATAATCTTGTACTAAAAAACAAAAACAAACATAATAACACTTAATTTTAGCTTTTACTCTCCCCTTTGAGTGTCACGGCAAAGCATGCTGGGAAATATAAATCCCAGCCCAGTGTCAGTTACATTTAAGTTTATCTAAATGAAAAGAAACAAGTTCATGAAACCCAAAATGAAGAAACAGTTCAGATGACTTAAAATGTGTCAGTTTTAAGAACACAATAGAAAAGAAAGTACTCATGAAAGTTAATAAGTTAGGACTAATTTATATCATTTGAGTTGGCTCTACTCAAACCAATTCATTATTTTGAGCTTTAGTGTTTACAGTGGATTGTGGATTGCTGTTTTACTATTTAATAGTCTTTTTTTCAACTTATTTGTTTTTATTTTGTCTCTTTTTGTTCCTATTATTATTATTATTATTATTATTTTCAATTAACTTTTGCATGTTTTAATTCTTTTCCTGTCTCTTTCTGTCGAATAGTAAAAAATAATAAATAAATAGGCTATTCCTTGAGTGCCTTAAAGTTGCTTTTATGCGCAAACAAGCAAACACTGATTTGCTTTTATGCATTATAGCCTACATTTTCTCGTCTCAAAAAACAAACGCCTGTACAAACACGTATCCTCTCAAACCATAAAGAACTTAACCTGGCAAACAACACACTTTATCTATAGCCTACCTCCAACTGATCCTGCAAGGAAGTCTGCGAAATGCATCGTCCAACTGCTTTACCTGCCTATGACATTATTAATGCTTCTGATATATAAAATTGTGTAATGCAACCCTGACATAATCCCGTAAAGGTCGTGTGTGTGTGTGTGTGTGTTTGATCTGCGCAGTCCTTTTGTAACAGTCCCTCATCCTCACGTGGTTCCTTTGACATCTACACCAGCTTCTTCATACACTTTCTGATTTAAAAGCATTACACGTCGCTTGCATTATACACGATTCATCTTTATAACTCGTCATTTAGTAATTTCATGGCAATGTATTATTGCATACCGCATTGTTACGAGTTTGATGAATAAACCTTTAGTTTGAATTGATTACAGAAAAGCGCACATGTTCGCACAACGCATTGCACCATTCGCGTTTGATCGGAATAAACACATGCTGATGCAACGCGGAAGAAACATTACGTGTCCAATGAATCTTTTTAGACCGCAAAGATTCTATTGAATCGATTCGCGAAGTGTTCCGACGAAGTGCGGCAGAGAATCCATCCACGATCTGGAAAATATAACAAGGGCAGTGACAAACATTTATTTATCTAAAAAAAGAAACATTTAGTTTAGAGTGAAACAGAGATAATTTCAATGAAATTAAGCATCGAATCGACTCCCAAAGAAAATCATGAATATTAATACGGTAGCGTCCTATCGCGAGGGATTTGCTACTGAATATTCAAACGCTAGCGATGACGTTCTCGGTAACCGTCTAATAGAAAAAAAACAGAGTTTTTGAATATTAACAACACGCCTTCGCCATAGTAAAGAGTCCAATGAATATTTGTTTGACCTGATTCTTTTCGAACGATTCGATTCGTAAAGTGCGATCCGGAAAATATAACCGCAGCAGTGACACATATTTATTTATCTATAAAATTATTATTATCATTATTATTGTAGTTTTGCAATTTGCAAATTCAATGAAATAAACCATCCGAACAAACCAACTCCCAAACACTAGCTACTACGGCGAGCACAAGATCATGAATATTAATTAGGTAGCGTCCTATCACGAGGGATTCGCTACTGAATATTTAAAACCTAGCGATGACGTTGTCGGTAACCGTCAAATAGGAAAGATCTGAATTTGAATATTAGCAACACAGTAAAGAACCCGGAAAAGCGAGTCAACGCGGTGACTCCGAAAAGAGAAACAGGAATCCTTTTTTTAAATCCGCGGGCCGCGATTGGGCGCTTGCGCACACACCTCCTCGCCGACACCCGTCCATCACAACCCCGTACACAAATAGACAGCTAACTCGGCAGGTGGGAGTCAAGCTAGTAGGTGAAATTTTCCACTACGACCTGATTAGTGACCTAAAGTCGGCGTAGAGCGAGTTTCTTCTACGCTTCTGTTACGCTTCTGCTGCAACTCTCACAGGACAGGCCCGAGCAAATAAACAGCAAAAGCGACTTACACTCATCTAACGTTAAAGGGAAGCTTTCTGTCAGCTTGAAGCAGTGATGGACTTCCTTGCTGGCTGTTTAGGAGGTGAGTTGCATTACTAGTACAGTAGAGTGCATTACAGTGCATGCATGTCTGTAGAATCAGTCGATTAAGACTTTTGTTAAGCTCGTTAAGAGGGGCTAACCCACCCACTGTCTGTCTGTCTGCTTCAGGGTTTGTGGCAAGCAGATGTATTAAATCAGACAGGCTTGCTGTATTCAGATCTGGTCGTTCAGATTTAAGTGCAGTATTGATCATGCACATTTTTGAACTTAATACTGTCAGATAGGCTAATGCAATTTACACCGATCGATTTGAGACACATGCTGAATTATTTGTAGTGGAGAAGGAAGCCACGTCACGTATGACACGTGATGGAGTTGAGGTTTTGTTTATTAAATATATTGAATTGAAAAAAAATGAAGGCAAGATATAGAGCTCTGTAATAATGTGCTAAAGAGCTGTCAGTCTGTTCAGTCTAAAATCAGTCTATTTCCTTATATATATATATATATATATATATATATATATATATATATATATATATATATATATATATATATATATATATATATATATACATACATACATACATACATATATATATATATATATATATATATATATATATATATATATATATATATATATATATATATATATGTATGCATAATATATTAGTTATTGAACGATGCTGTGTTTAGTTAGTTGAGGTCTATATATATATATATATATATATCACACACACACACACACACACACACACACACACACACACACACACACACACACACACACACACACACACACACACACACTAAAAATGTTGGGTTGTTTTAACCCTGTGGTTGGGTTAAATATTTGCTTAAGACAACCCAATTGCTGGGTTAAAACAACCCAATTGCTGGGTTAGTCCATATTTGACCCAACATTGGGTTGTTTTTTCCCCAGAAGTTTTTAGGGTGTGTGTATATATATATATATGAACAATGCTGTGTTTAGTCAGTTGAGGTTTATATATATATATATAATGTGCGTATGTATGTATGTATAATATATTAGTTATTGAATGATGCTGTGTTGAGATAGTTAATGTCCCGTGATGGAATTCTGCTCGGCTGCGTTTGAAAGTTTAGAATGTTACATTGTGACTGATTTATTGTTACTGATTGATCTTGGCGTTCTAAATGTGGTTACAATGTCACAGTTCTTCTATGAGGTGGAAAGATCCTAAATCCTAAATTGTGTTTTTTCAAACACTTAAAGGAACAGTATGTAAGATTTTTGTTGGAATAAAAAATCCAAATGCCACTAGAACAGTGTTATATATTGTGTTGACGTGTGCACCTGCATTATCCCAAATGTTTCCAAGAATGTTCAAGTCCAGAGATATCATCAGTTTCCGTGTGTGTGTTAGAGTTTAGATTCTCTGCCCGAGCCCGAGCCCGAACCTGACCCGAATCGACCCGCGGGCCGGGCTGAGATTTCCCTGCACTATCCTCAGGTCGGGTCGGGCCGGGCCCGTGATCAAGCGTTTTTTTTTTTTTAATCATTAGCCTACTAGTCTAATTGGGTGGGCAGAAAGCTATGCTATAATCAGAAATTATACATACATATTTAGCAAAGTAAAAACTAATACAACCACTAAGAAACAAATATGTAGGCTACAAAGTTGCACAAATCAGGATTAGTGTAAAAATGCGCCTTAAACTCACAGCTCGAGCAGTGATGGAGCGCAGCATTATAAACAGAAACGCTCGGGGTCAAGAGCTGCTCGCGTGAACACTGCACTTTGCTTTATTAAATATCTTCGAATCGTTTCGTTTAAAAGTGGTCATTTCAAGCTTTCTATACGCATATTTCTCATGTCTGTGAGGCGAGTATAGCCTGCTGAGTTTGGGTTTATTTATGAGACACGCTCCAGTTCATGAGCAATGAAAGCGATCACTCCCACGACTTCACCTCGCGATTATAGTCTGCTATTTGCTTTTTATTTATTAAATCCAGGCAATTGGCCTAAGAAACCTTTTTTAAAATGAAGATACAATTTAAACAAAACGAATTAAATGCTTTCTACAAAACAAAACTTAATATTAAACTAAATATAACCACCAAAATCATTTCTGACCCACTTGCATCTTTTCACTCATCATAATCAGATGACATATGTAAAAATAATATAATAATATTTAAACATAAATATGAAGGAAAAAACACATTGTTTAATGGCAACAACAAAGTGAGCTACAGATAAATGTCTGAGCTAGAATAATTACAGTTAATGTGTCGGGCCGGGCCAGGCTCGGACACAACGTGCACGGGCTCGGGTAGGGTCGGGCTTGATTTTTTGAGCCCGATCTAACCTCTAGTGTGTGTGCATCGTCTATCAGTGACATCATCGTCCCCGCCCCTCCGGTGTTATTGTGTAGTAACCATGGCAACACCATCGGCGCTTTAATATCTGGTGTGTTTTATTAGACACTGTTTGGATCATTGATGGACAGAAACTAATGATTGTTCTCCAGCTCAGCACAGTTAGTCTTATTGTTTAAATCTGTAGGGCTCTGCGATATGGACACATTTTTTTTATAATTCACGATTTTTTTATTTTTTTTCCCCGATTTCGATTTTAATCACGATTTTGACAAAAACAAAAATGCTTAACAGTTATTAATGCATTTCTGTGTGAATTTGAAATATATTTCCAAAGGAAACAAATTAGAGCTTAATCGAAAAGTTGACACGTCTCTAGAACAGACAAATGGCCTAAATAAATTAATAAATTTATTAATGAGACTAAATGATCTTTCCAGTGCGTTCGCTCTCTCATATTGCGGTCTTTGAATTTGAAATGAGCTGCTGAATAAAATACATCATGAAACAGTTTTTTCATTTTTTTTTGTTTAGCTCGTTTCGTTTGCAAGTGCCGTGGTGGTAATAGTAGGCTAAATGAGCTAACATTGTGATACTTGAAGTGTTTTATATCTATGAATTTTATCATAAGTAAGACAAGTCAAGATTTGATTCGAGAGGCTAAATTGATTAAACATGCGGTTAACTCACGGTTGCTAGCCGTCACTTTGTCAAATTAAAACTTTAATTTAACAAACAAAAAATTGCTCTAAACATTTTTTGTAAATGAACTTAATAAAGAAACTAAATTAAATATAACTACTTTGACATTAAAAACAAAACTGAACTATTTTAATGGCTGCTTTTATTACGATTTCGATTAATCGCACAGCCCTAGTTGATTTACCGCACAGAGTACCATGTTTTACCGCCTAATATGATCTCGCTCACTGCAGTGTGAACAAGTGTCTCATTGTAGCATTATAACATCACTTTAACACACTTACATATGTGTAATATGATAAAACACTGCTGCGTTACACACACACACACACACACACACACACACACACACACACACACACACACACACACACACACACACAGACGAGCGAAAGAAGCAGAAGCGCTCGCGGCAGAATAAAAGCTCCGCCCACTCAATAGTCAAAAAACGCCTTTGTTTTGAATAAGCGGTGAAAAATTACACATCGTGCCTTTAAAATAGAATCGAGTCCAGTTGTTTTGTGTGTTTAGGTGGCAAACGTAGGAAAAGTAGCCAAATCTTGCATCACTAAGGCGCCGTCCACACGAAGCCAGCGCTTTCCCAATCCGATCCTTTTCCCCGCCTCGTTTCAAGAAATCTCTGCGTCCACACGAGATTACCGAAACAAACTAAAAACGATGTAGTTTGCATGCCAGGCCAGTGTGTGGCGCTGTAATTCTCCCACAGAAATACACTAAAAACAGAGAAGAAGAGTTGTGGCTAGAAGAGATATAGCAGTGGTCGGAGGTGAGGCAAAATCACAATAAATACATTTGCTAGTTAAAAGATGTGTTTTATTAATGCCTACACCTACCTCAACCCTAAACATACCCTTATAATAATTCCGATACGTTAATTAAATGACGCGATATTGATGTGGGCATGCGCAGTGCCCGTAGTTGGATCCCCTAACTTTTTCACCGTGCTGGACGCAGTGTGAGGACATCACCCTTTCACAAAATATACTCCCTGCGTCCCAATTCGCACACTATCCATCCTAAATAGTATTCGAAAATAGAGTTAGTGTGTCCCAAATCGTAGTATGTTGAAAAGAGTATTCCAAAGATTCCCGGATGGTTTACTATTTCCGGTCAGAATTCGAAGTTTGGATCGATGCACACTCTAACGGCTGATATTATCTACAACCCATTGCGAGTTGGACGAGGATTCGATTAGAACTACAAACGCAGATAAAAAGTGTTAAAAAACTACAAACATGGCGGATGTGCGAGTCCGACGGTTAAGTAGAGAGGTTTAGATAAAGGGGTTTGAGTGATTAATTATCAGTATTTAACCTGATGAAGATATATTTATTCAGTGTTGTCACATTATATTTCACCTGCAGCAGCATCGTGAACTTTTGTAATGACACGTTTGGCCGTTAACTTTTAAATGCATCATTATATTTAAACTGCAAACACATGAGGAGAGTCTCTGCATTAAAGACACACACACGGCAGATCAACGAGCGGCTACATTTCTCTCCCATACGGCAGGAGATTAATCTGAATGTGGAGGATTTTAACTGTGACGAATCTGACGATGATTGACAGGGCAGATAAACGGTGACGGGATGCACGTATCTAAGCGACAGAGTCCGTTAAAGATGACGAAGTAGTCCCGAAGCTTGCATATTTTCTGCTACACACTCAAAAGTGTATACCTTTTCTTCACAAAAAGAGTACATACTTTTAGGATGTAGTATAAGTAGGCGAATTGGGACGCAGCAACGGATTCGCTGTACACAGGAAAACGGAAGATTGTCGTTTTCAGATTTCATCCTCTTTGGGACCCAGTTTCAAAAAATATCGGATTCATGCTTCCAAAACGCCAGATCCGTGTGGACGAAACGCTGATACGGTGCAAAATGTATAGGCCTACTTATACCGCTAAATCTGTCTCCGTGTGGACGGGGCCTAAGATACATTTTTAATAACTTAAAACAAAATGATTTTGCCCACATTTATCCCAAAAGATGCTTGAAGATTAACATTTAAACCTTAATATGATGTCATGTGTAATGTAGTGTAGGTTTCATTTCGCAAGATACTGTTTTGGTCTTTATGAAACATTCATTGTAAATCCTATTGTAATGTAACCTAGAAATCTAGACGCACCCTAGCGGCAGCAAATCTAATCTGCCCGCAAGTGTCGTCTAGCAACTCTCAATACCCTTCTGAGCTGTATTCCCCTCACTCTTGATGGGCCAATCACATCGTGTATAGAGTCGGTGGGCGATGATTGAATCACACCATAATGACGACGGCCGAGTTGCGTTTGCGTGCTTCTAGTAAACACAGAAACTGGTGAACGGCGGCGGTCTGTCGAATCAGCTTTGACCGCGACTCTGGAAGACTTGAGTTCAGCTTTTCTCTGAGAAAAGAACAAAGAGCGGCACTGAAGTCATTCTGAAGAAGGGAAGATGTGTTCGGAGTTTAGTCGACCGGATACGGCGAATGTTTAATCTGTCAGCGAGCTCTGCTTCACCTTCGCTGCTCTGGTTGGTGTAGCGCTATCCTATCGCGTGCAGAGGGAGTTTGACAGACAGCCGTTTATCCGCCCCTCAGATTGAGCCGCCAATGGTGAGTTTCCAGACCAAACATCTTGATGTGGGTTTGGCTCGTCAGGCTAATTGTAATGTACATGCGTCATAATTCCAGTTTAACTGGAAAGATGCTTTTTATTGGGTCACGGTGGTGAAAAACCACTTCAGATTTGCACAGACAAATTGCCTGAATGTGTGGCGTGTGTATGATTGACTTGAAATGAATAGGTAACCTACAAGCCTCCTTGAAGTCATTCTGCTCTCTCGTGGAAATAACACACACGTGCTGGAGCTGCTGTGAAATGTGTTTCCCGGAAGAGCCCAGAATAACCCCTTCCAGCCTTCTGTCCATGTCCTGTAAAAAGCCCAGGCGTCTCACACACACACACACACACACACACACACCCCTGTTCGTACGAGCCAATCCCAGCGCAGGACGGGGGCTGCGCCTTCACACCGGCTTGTGTTTCGTTCTACAGACACGAAGACCAAGCGCTTCATAAATGTGTGAGCACAGGTGGCATTAAAGGGTTAGTTCAGCCAAAAATGAAATGTCTGTCATTAACTCCTCTCCCTAATGTCGCTCCACACCCGTAAGACCTCCGTTCATCTTCACACACAGTTTAAGATATTTTATATTTAGTCCGAGAGCGTATGCAAGTGTATGCACACTATACTGTCCATGTCCAGAAAGGGAATAAAAACATCATCACAGTAGTCCATATGAGACATCAGTGGGTTAATTAGAGTCTCTTGAAGCATCCAAAATACATTTGGGTCGAAAAATAACAAAAACTACGACTTTATTCAGCATTGGCTTCTCTTCCGCGTTTGTGTTCAATCCTCAAATAAAGATTCAAACGGTTATGAATCAGCGAATCGATTCATGATTGTGTGACATATATATATCTATATGTATTATTTATATATTTATGAATGCATAAATACTAACATACAGATCATTATATTATATATATATGATATAACTTTATAATATATATAAATAAATAAATACAATTATATAGTTTGTATTATTATCATTATTATAATTGTTTCATGATTTTATTTACATACACATTTATATATATATATATACACGTGTGTATTTATGCATTTATGTTTATATATAATACGAAGTAAAATAATAGTTATATCTCATATATAATATAATGATGTGTGTATTATGCATTCATACATATGTAAATATATAATGCATTTTTATATGTATATATATAAGAAATAATTTTATATTGCATATACTTTAAATATGCAATACAATTCTGGTAATGTTTTATATTCATAGCACTGATAGCAGCATCTAATATACCATGAAATATTTTATATATATATAAATATATAATGTATATATATATATATATATATATAATATTCTATAAATCGCCCAGCCTTGTTCTTTGCATATATTTTGTAGTTTTTGTGTAGCATCATCCGTCATACAGTAACCCTAAAGACTGGAGTGTAGAGTGAAGGCCGCGTGCTGATTGGTCCGACCGGGCCGACGCCTCTGGTCATTATCACGTGTGTGTGTGTGTGTGTGTGTGTGTGTGTGTGTGTGTGTGTGTGTGTGTGTGTGTGTGTGTGTGTGTGTGTGTGTGTGTGAGTGAAGCGTGTTCGGCCATGTGGGTTTGACTGGTCTCAGGTTCAGCCGTTGCCACTGATATCTGATGCCATGTGAGATTCTGAGATGCCTCAGGTCTGGCGGCGCTCGTCAATGTCAAAATGATTGAGATGGCCAATCAAATCAAAGTAGGCGGGGTTTGCGTTCTCTTTTGGTTCGTACACAGACACAGAGAGAGAGAGAGAGAGAGAGAGAGAGAGAGAGAGAGAGAGAGAGAGAGAGAGAGAGAGAGAGAGAGAGAGAGAGAGAGAGAGAGAGAGAGAGAGAGAGAGAGAGAGAGAGAGAGAGAGAGAGAGAGAGAGAGAGAGAGAGAGAGAGAGAGAGAGAGAGAGAGAGAGAGAGAGAGAGAGAGAGAGAGAGAGAGACTCTTCTTTCGGGGGAAATCAAAAAACAAAATGCACACAAACGTGTCCCTGCTCTTAATATACAATCATTGAACATTGAACATCTTTGATTTTAATGAAGAAGAAAAAGAAAAACTATATGAGAGTGGATATAAACCTGGAACCTTTGAGACGGTTTACTAAAACTCCAGCACCAGACCACCGAAGAACTCAAATATTAGCAGCGGATCTACGTATTTATTCACTAATGCCAAGAATCTCGGGACTAATAATATATTTGACACAAATTAATGCAAATATTGTTTGCAAATTGTCCCAAAAGGATTATTTCCCAACTAGAATTAGACTTTGAATTTTGTTCACTGTTCTGTTTCTTTATGCTTTATAAAAATAAAAAAAACTCTCCCCCCCCCCCCACCCCACCACCATTTTGTTTTTGTTTGTTTCATTAATCTCATAAAATCCTGTTTCTGTTTGTGTTGTAGGTGCTGCTGGCGTTCTCGTCGGACATCCATTTGACACGGTTAAGGTGAGTTAGACACACACACAAACACACACACACGTTTTTTGTTGTTGTTGTGAGATATAGGGAAGGTGTAAAGGTTTTTATACTGTACAAGCTGTATTTTCTATCCCCCTACACTGCCCCTGCCCCTAAACTTACCCATCATACACACACACACACACACACACACACACACACACACACACACACACACACACACACACACACACACACACACACACTGCCCCTAAACCTACCCATCACAGGAAACATTCTGCATTTTTACTTTCTCATAAAAACTCCTCCTGTGTGATTTATAAGCCTTTTGTAAAGTGGGGCCATGGGTAATGTCCTCATATTTCACCCTCTCCTGTAATACCTGTGTCATACCCATGGCATTATACACATTTGAGTCCTCATATGTCACAAAAACATGCCCACACACACACACACACACACACACCCTGGTCACATGACCCCTCTGTTGATTTCTCTGGAACTCTTCAAACCACTGCACAAACAGTTATCATTGCTATTCCTGGCTGATGTGTTTGAGGTTGTTGTCTTTCGTGGCTTCATATCTGTTTCACGCTGAACCCTGTGACTTAAAAATGACTTCTGTCACTAAATAAATCAGTTTGTGAAAGCACATCGTGCCAGTTGTGTGCTCACGGTTAATATTAGCACCACTAACTTTAGTGATAATAGCTCAACTCTTTCATCTGTTTTAATAAAAGAACAGCGTTTATTCAAAATATAAAACTATACTTACTTTAAAGCTAATTCAAATAGAAAACCATTAGTTTAAATTGTCAGATTTTTACAATATTACGGTTTTCTTTCTGTGTGTTTGAGCAAGTAAATACATGTAAATAAATGCATAAAATGTATATGAAATATTTTTGGTTTAACTGTTTATTTAATATGTTATATCTAATGTTGTAATTTTTAATACTGCTATTAGATACCTGAAAAAAGTAAAATACTTTTTACTATACTATTAACTAAAAATCTATTTATCACTCTCTGTTTGCTTGTTTTGAATAGTCAGGCCCTACTTGGCAGAAATAAGTTGATAATAATGCTTTTTTAATAGGTCGTAATGTTTAGCAGCACCTTTTTTTACAGATAAACACGTTTTATAGTGACCGTAAGTTTGCTGTTGGATATCTTCTTATAATAATAATGAGGAAATTAAAAAAGAGTGTATGAAAATACATTTTTAAATGTTATTATAGATCGTAAACTATGCTGGAAATCACATAAAAATAATGTAAAAAGTTAAATATCAAAACCAAATGCCATATTAAATAGAACAAAACATATTTTGAATGATAGATCATTATACATTTTGTATTGTGCGCTCATAGTTCCAGACATGTGTGGAGGTGTGTGGCCATACAACGTTGTATAAAACCAATTTAAATCCAATATATATATTACAAAAAAGAGCAATAAGGATCATAAAACAGGTTGACTATTATGCACCAACAAATAAATTGTTTATTAATTTACAAGCTCTACATTTTTTTGATTTAGTTTAATTTTATACTGTACAGATAATGTATAACATATATAATAATTTAATTCCAAGTTGTGTTCAGAGGCTGTTCGAAATAAGATAAAGTCAGTACAAACTAAGAGGAATTCACATAAATAAGGTCAAAAACTAATATAAAAAATAGATGAATATCTGTCAAAGGTGTACATTTATGGAATAATTTAGAGATGGAATTAAAACAGTGTAATTAGTTCTGCAAATTTAAGAAAATCTTAAAAAAAAATGAATACTTGAATATATTATAAATAATTGGTGTATGTAATACTACAGTTTTTGTAATAATATCTGAAATGTATATATGATCTTTGTAATTATCATTGTACATTCTAGGAAGTGTTTATAGTTATACTATTGTATATCTTGTACTAATCTAATCCATTAGAAAGAAAAGAAAAGAAGAAAAAAAAGAGTGACACTCATTTAAGAATAGTTATAAAGGGTAGGCATAAGCAGCAGTGGCTTCTGCCCAGAGCTGGACAGTCCCTCAGCTCATCTCCTCGAGTCCTGTACTGAAGTTCACTGTTTGAGTCTCTGTGCTTTACTGGAGTATTATTTTTTCTGTAATCTTCTGACTTTAACTTCACTCCATCTGAAAGACAAATATCGTCCTCTTTACTCCACTACATTTCTATCAAGGTCCTCGAAGTGGAAAGTCGTTTCTGTCGCAGCTCTGAAAGTCAGTGATGATTTTTTTCTTCTTTAAAAGGTGTTTGGGTTTTTGCAGAAAGCCTTTCAGGAATCACTCTTGTAGAGTCTCGTGAAGTTCAATGATTTCACAGCATTTATTAAACACTGATTTATAGTTTAGAGCAAAATGGAAGAAGACGGATGTCCAAATGCTCATTTAGTGGAGGATTCACATAAACAAAGTTGATTCTGTCTTAAAGGTGCACTATGTAGTATTTTTGCAGTAAAATATCCAAAAACCACTAGGCCAGTGTTATATATTTTGTTCAGTTGAGTACCTACAATATCCCAGATGTTTCCAACTATTTGTAAATTGTGAGAAAATTGCTGTTTTAACTGAGGACCGGGACGTTTCAGCATTGCGTCTGACGGAGTCGCCTGTCAATCACGTCATATCTGCGTTACCCTCGGTTTAGGCTTTTATTTGGCAGGAGCGCTTTACTCTTAGCAGTGTGAACAAGTGAACGCACGGAGTAACGTCATAACATCGTTTTAAACACACTTAAATGTATCTAATATGATAAACAGAGCTACATTACCTCATAATCATAACCGGAGGAGCGGATCTGTGCAGGCGACTGGCGAATGTGTCCCGTCCCGTCATAATAAAAGTCCCGGTATTCGCGAGGCGGGTATTTGTTTAACCATCGCTCCAGCAGCCGTGCTCAGCTCCACAACACTCGCTCCTGCTCTGCTTCACTACAGTAACGTTAATAACCGCACGCATGAACGTGATTTCTGCCCGAGTCCTATTTTCCACCGGCTGTGAGGTGAAGACCACATCTCCCAAGATGCTGCGCTCACACTTTGCGTCATCAAACTACGCATTTGTTTTGAATAGGCGCCCTCCAGTGGACGGAAAGTTGCATAGTGCACCTTTAAGTGAAGGTGAACAGTGTGAGACTATCAGATGTGTATCAGTGTATTGGTGTATTAAAGTGACAGCAGCTTTGTAACTTTTCTACAAGTATTTAAATGAGTTTAAGGGCGTTTTCACACCTGAAAGTCCGCACCAAGGTCCGAACCTAAGTTTGTGTTTGGACATTTGGTTCTTTTTGGTTTGCTTTCACATTGCAGTTATGTTAGCGCACCAAAGAACTTTACACTCGCACTGGCGTCCTGTCGTCATCATCTATGTGGGCTGCATCTTAACATTGATTGGTTTGTTAGCGGACGTGCGTCTGACGTCAGTGTGTTGTCAATTCAGCGGCTAACTTTGACAAGAATGAATGAACAGACGCATCGTTGCCAATAATGTTAATATTATGGCATTACTATCTGCAGCACTAACTATACTCGAGGCAAATTCACCAAATGAACATCCTCATTGTGCAAACATTTTATCGGCGCCGACAGGAAAGGAGGAGCTCCTAGAAGATAGGCTTTTTAGCCAAACAATGTATTTTATTTTATAGCCTAGTTATGTTTAAATATTATAATGTTATTTTTAAATTTCATCTAGGCTATATTGATTATGAAACGTGCACAGATGTGCAAAGACATCGAGTCAGAAATAATTTTGACCACTTCATTAGATTTGTTTTGTAGAAAGCTTTATTTTGTATCTTAATTTTAATAAATGTTTCATCGTTTGCCTGAATTTAATAAATAAGCTTAAATAAATAATATAGCAGACATCCCGTGACGGAGTGATCATTTGTGTTGCACATGAACTGGAGCGGTCTCATAACTAAACTGAAACTCATATAGTCAAGCAGAGCACGCTGTTCACGCGAGCTGAAATGAGCACACAAGCGGTTCTGGTTAAAATGCTGCGCGATCACTGCTGCTCACGTGTGCTGTGAGTTTAATCTGTGTTTTTTCACTAATCCTACACCAGAACTTCTTGTAAATGGTCTGAAAGTCCGAACTATACAGAAAATGCTTTCACACAAGAAACGAACCGAACCTTTGTTCAGTTTGGTCCGGACCGAGACTACCTCTTGACGTCGGACCAAATTTCGTCTGTTTGGTCCGGACCGTGGTCTGAGGGAGGTTTCACACCTGTAATTTTGGTTCGTACCAAACTGAAAAGTCCGAAAATCCGGACCAAACAAGGTAGGTGTGAAAGCACCCTAAGTTAGTCGTCTGCTAGTGTGTCAGATGGAGCGTCACTGACTGGCTTAAACCATGATGGCATAATGTGCATTTATACAACTATAATACAATAATGCGGCGACATACAAAAAGAAATGTACTTTTGATACTTAAGTACTTTTGAAAACAAATACTTCTGTACTCTTACTCCAGTAAAAATCTGTTTTTACAACTTTCACTTGTAACGGAGTAATATTTGACCAGCAGTGCTTTTACTGTTACTCAAGTAATGACGTTGTGTATTTGTCCGCCTCTGTTCTGCCTATACCCTTTTCGGTTATGTGTATTATGTTATATTTCTTTGGTTATTTTATTTAATTATTTTTTGTTTTTGTTTTGTTTTATTAATTGTGGAAAATTTTATGTCAAGAACGAAAAGACTGCTGTCAGACCTGGTGTGTGTGTGTGTTTGTGTGTGTGTGTGTGTGTTTGTGTGTGTCCTGTAGGTCCGACTGCAGGTCCAGAGTGTGGATAAACCGCTGTACCGCGGCACCTATCACTGTTTCCAGTCCATCATACGGCAGGAGACAGTGAGTGATCTTATCCTTTACATATAGCTCAACACTGAGATGAAGAATATACAGTGTTGGGTAAGTTACTCTAAAAAAGTCATTAATTACTAGTTACTAATTACATCTTCAATAGTGTAATTAGATTACTGTACAAATTACAATCTCCAAAAAGTATTTAATTACTTATTCAAATTACTTTCTAAATCCTATATCAACATCTATTCAAGGATAGACATGAAACGGCTCTTTTATACAAATTATAAAACTACATCAATTATTCTTATTAACTGACCAAAGTTTTACAAGTGAGACCGATAGATAAAAACATGCATTTTATTTATAAAAAAAACAAGTTTTGATATTAATTCCACTGTTGTATTATGTATAACTTTTCTACAGTCTATACACTGTATTTAGTTCAATAACATGTGAAGTAACTGTAATTAAATTACACAAAAACTAAGAGTAATCCCTTACTTTACTTTATCAAGGGAAAAGTAATTAAATTACAGTAACTAATTACACCCAACACTGAGAATATCTTACTACAGCTGCTTTAAAGCACAATTTGCATCATTAATCCTGTTTATTACTGTGAAGCTGCTACTATATGGCATAAACGTGACCCTATATCTGTGGCGATAGCCAACAATACATTAAAAGGGTGAAAATCATCTATTTTTCTTTTATGCCAAAAATCATTAGGATATTAAGATCATGCTCCATGAAGATGTTTTGTACATTTCAAAATATAAAATAATTGAAAAGTTATGGAAGTTTACATTTTTTGAAAATGAAAAATACAGTACTAAATATTTTTATTTTATATGAAATAAATATTTTACAAAAAATGTTTTACTCTAAAATTACTATGAAATCAAAGCATATGTCTAAACAAATTGTGTTCCAAATTTGAAGTTGATATCACAAAAATTGAAGTCCCCATGAGATTTTGTTTCGGCGCTGTACCAAAAATAGCCACCGGGTGTCATTCAATTCTTCATTGATTGTTTTTTTTGATGTATTTTCCTGTACATTTCTGTCCAAATATCACTTCCATCAAAAAACAGTCACCAAATATGGAACATTGAGACTCAGACCTTTCAAATGATGTGTGTTTTGTCAAGAAATTATGTGTTTTGTTAAGATAAGAAAAGATTTTCATTATAAAGTAGTTAAAGGTTACAACTGCTGTTATGATGTAGATTTTTTTTTAGAGGGGCACTCTCGTCATAAATTACTATTTTACTGTCATCATGTAATTTTTATCATAAAACAATGGACACACATCTCTTCAGGAGGGTTAGACCTTTCCAACAATATATAGTTGGTCATGATTACATTAGGATTTAATTGAAATATAGTGAAGTAAATGTAGAATGCCCGTGACAAAGGCAGGTGACAGTTAAGGGGTTAAAGAAGATTTTCTCAATATTTAGATGCTCTCAATACTCTCAAATTCCAGATATTCAAATAGTCATATCTCAGCCAAATATTGTCCTAACAAACCATACCTCAATGATGCTTATGTATTCAGCTTTAAGATGATCTATAAATCTCAATTTCAAAACATTGACACTATAGCAATATATATACTGTGTATTGCAAATCTCTGCTTAATTACTTCTATCATCAAAAAATGTAACCGTATTAGTTAGAAGCCCTAATCTGTTGTCCGTTAATATACTAAATGTGACCATAAATCCTAATGATATTAAGATATTATACACATTGTGTTTCGTGAAAAAGGGCTGTATTTAACTTGATTTCATTCTAGAAAGCAATTCAGATTTTGGTTGTATTTTCTAAAATTTAAATGAGGACCCTAAAGAAGTCTGACCTACATGGGGAAATCATCACACACTTTAAAAAAAATAATTATATTTAATATATATATCATTTCACATTTGTAATCATTTCACACATTGATATATCTCAAATCCTCATCTGAGAATGATTAGTGAAGGATCATGTGACGCTGAAGACTGGAGTAATGATGATAAATTCAGCTTTGATCACAGGAATAAATCACACTTTACTATATATTCACATAGAGAACAGATGATCTACACTGGAGGAATATTTCATCATTCTTACTGTATTTATTATCAAATAAACAGCCTTAGTGAGCAGAAGACACTCTTGAACTGTAGTGTATATTAATTAAATGTATCATTTATATTATTTAGTTCATTTTTAAGCAATTATTCTGTATTTTGAGTGAAATAATAAGCTCCATATTACTAACTTTTTCCTGTTTGCTCTGACACCAAAAACCAAATCTGTGTCGCTCGAATGTGAGAACCTTCAAATCTAGGCCGCGTCGAGCTGCGGTGGGAGAACAGTGTTTGACACACAAGTCAAGTCACCTTTATTTAGTGCTTCAGACAATACAGATTGTTTCAAAGCAGCTTCACTGTAATAAACAGAGAAATAACATAATCAATGATTCCAACTTCATGAGACTAGAGTTAAGCAGCTCTAAACAGTGTCATTATTGAGCTCAGTTTAGTTCAGTGTAAAGTTGGATTCGGCGATAAGCAGCTTTACAGTCACGGTAGTGTCGTTAGTCAGCTGTTGATTCTGTTCAGTTCAATGCTGACTCAGGTCAGTTCAATGCTGACTCAGGTCAGTTCAATGCTGAGTCAGGTCAGTTCAATGCTGACTCAGGTCAGTTCAATGCTGACTCAGGTCAGTTCAATGCTGAGTCAGGTCAGTTCAATGCTGACTCAGGTCAGTTCAATGCTGACTCAGGTCAGTTCAATGCTGACTCAGGTCAGTTCAATGCTGACTCAGGTCAGTTCAATGCTGACTCAGGTCAGTTCAATGCTGACTCAGGTCAGTTCAATGCTGAGTCAGGTCAGTTCAATGCTGACTCAGGTCAGTTCAATGCTGACTCAGGTCAGTTCAATGCTGACTCAGGTCAGTTCAATGCTGACTCAGGTCAGTTCAATGCTGACTCAGGTCAGTTCAATGCTGAGTCAGGTCAGTTCAATGCTGACTCAGGTCAGTTCAATGCTGACTCAGGTCAGTTCAATGCTGACTCAGGTCAGTTCAATGCTGAGTCAGGTCAGTTCAATGCTGACTCAGGTCAGTTCAATGCTGACTCAGGTCAGTTCAATGCTGAGTCAGGTCAGTTCAATGCTGACTCAGGTCAGTTCAATGCTGACTCAGGTCAGTTCAATGCTGACTCAGGTCAGTTCAATGCTGAGTCAGGTCAGTTCAATGCTGACTCAGGTCAGTTCAATGCTGACTCAGGTCAGTTCAATGCTGACTCAGGTCAGTTCAATGCTGACTCAGGTCAGTTCAATGCTGAGTCAGGTCAGTTCAATGCTGAGTCAGGTCAGTTCAATGCTGAGTCAGGTCAGTTCAATGCTGACTCAGGTCAGTTCAGTGCTGACTCAGGTCAGTTCAATGCTGAGTCAGGTCAGTTCAATGCTGACTCAGGTCAGTTCAGTGCTGACTCAGGTCAGTTCAATGCTGACTCAGGTCAGTTCAATGCTGACTCAGGTCAGTTCAATGCTGACTCAGGTCAGTTCAATGCTGACTCAGGTCAGTTCAATGCTGACTCAGGTCAGTTCAATGCTGACTCAGGTCAGTTCAATGCTGACTCAGGTCAGTTCAATGCTGACTCAGGTCAGTTCAATGCTGACTCAGGTCAGTTCAATGCTGACTCAGGTCAGTTCAATGCTGACTCAGGTCAGTTCAATGCTGACTCAGGTCAGTTCAATGCTGACTCAGGTCAGTTCAATGCTGACTCAGGTCAGTTCAATGCTGACTCAGGTCAGTTCAATGCTGACTCAGGTCAGTTCAATGCTGACTCAGGTCAGTTCAATGCTGACTCAGGTCAGTTCAGTGCTGAGTCAGGTCAGTTCAATGCTGACTCAGGTCAGTTCAATGCTGAGTCAGGTCAGTTCAGTGCTGAGTCAGGTCAGTTCAGTGCTGACTCAGGTCAGTTCAGTGCTGACTCAGGTCAGTTCAGTGCTGACTCAGGTCAGTTCAGTGCTGACTCAGGTCAGTTCAGTGCTGACTCAGGTCAGTTCAGTGCTGACTCAGGTCAGTTCAGTGCTGACTCAGGTCAGTTCAGTGCTGACTCAGGTCAGTTCAGTGCTGACTCAGGTCAGTTCAGTGCTGACTCAGGTCAGTTCAGTGCTGACTCAGGTCAGTTCAATGCTGACTCAGGTCAGTTCAATGCTGACTCAGGTCAGTTCAGTGCTGACTCAGGTCAGTTCAGTGCTGACTCAGGTCAGTTCAGTGCTGACTCAGGTCAGTTCAGTGCTGACTCAGGTCAGTTCAGTGCTGACTCAGGTCAGTTCAGTGCTGACTCAGGTCAGTTCAGTGCTGACTCAGGTCAGTTCAGTGCTGACTCAGTTCAGTTCAATGCTGACTCAGTTCAGTTCAATGCTGACTCAGGTCAGTTCAATGCTGACTCAGGTCAGTTCAATGCTGACTCAGGTCAGTTCAATGCTGACTCAGGTCAGTTCAATGCTGACTCAGGTCAGTTCAATGCTGACTCAGGTCAGTTCAATGCTGACTCAGGTCAGTTCAATGCTGACTCAGGTCAGTTCAATGCTGACTCAGGTCAGTTCAATGCTGACTCAGGTCAGTTCAATGCTGACTCAGTACAGTTCAAGGCTGACTCAGTTCTGTTCAATACTGATCCTGTTCAGTTAGATGTTTGTTCAGTTCAGTGTTGACTCAGTTAAGTTAGATGTTTGTGCAGTTCAATGCTGATACAATTCAGTTCAGTGCTGACTCAGGTCAGTTCAATGCTGATTCAGTCCAGTTTAAATCAATGTTGACTCAGTTAAGTTAGATATTTGTTCAGTTCAGTGCAGTCCAATGCTGATACAGTTAAGTTAAATTCAATGCTGACTCAGTTCAGTTCAATGCTGATTCATTTCAGTTCAATGTTCATTCAGTTCAGTCCAATGCTGATACAGTTCAGGTCAATTCAATGCTGACTCAGTCCAGTTCAATGCTGATTCATTTCAGTTTGATCCTGATTCTGTTCAGTTCAATACTAATTCAGTTCAGTTCAATGCTGACTCAGGTCAGTTCAATGCTGACTCAGGTCAGTTCAATACTGACTCAGTTCAGTTCAATACTGATTTAGTTCAGTGTAATACTGACTCAGTTCCATTCAATACTGATTCAGTTCCGCTCAATACTGATTTAGTTCAGTGTAATACTGACTCAGTTCCATTCAATACTGATTCAGTTCCGCTCAATACTGATATAGTTCAGTTCAATACTGATTCTGTTCAGTTAGATGTTTGTTCAGTTCAGTGCAGTTCAATGCTGACTCAGTTCAGTTCAATACTAATTCAGTTCAGTTCAATGCTGACTCAGGTCAGTTCAATGCTGACTCAGGTCAGTTCAATACTGACTCAGTTCAGTTCAATACTGATTTAGTTCAGTGTAATACTGATTCAGTTCCGCTCAATACTGATTTAGTTCAGTGTAATACTGACTCAGTTCCATTCAATACTGATTCAGTTCCGCTCAATACTGATATAGTTCAGTTCAATACTGATTCTGTTCAGTTAGATGTTTGTTCAGTTCAGTGCAGTTCAATGCTGACTCAGTTCAGTTCAATGCTGATTCAGTTCAGTTCAGTGCTGACTCAGGTCAGTTCAATGCTGTTTCAGTCCAGTTTAAATCAATGTTGACTCAGTTAAGTTAGATGTTTGTTCAGTTCAGTGCAGTCCAATGCTGATACAGTTAAGTTCAATTCAATGCTGATTCATTTCAGTTCAGTGTTCATTCAGTTCAGTTCAATGCTGATACAGTTCAGTCCAGTTCAATGCTGATTCATTTCAGTTTGATGCTGACTCAGGTCAGTTAAATTCTGACTCAGTTCAGTTCAAAGTTTGTTTAGTCCAGTTCAATGTTGATACAGTTCAGTTCAGTGTTCGTTCAGTTCAATGCTGATACAGTTCAGTTCAGTGTTCGTTCAGTTCAATGCTGATACAGTTCAGTTCAATGTTCGTTTAGTTCAATGCTGATACAGTTCAGTTCAGTGTTCGTTCAGTTCAATGCTGATACAGTTCAGTTCAATGTTCGTTTAGTTCAATGCTGATACAGTTCAGTTCAATTCTGACTCAGTTTAGTTCAATGTTCGTTCAGTTCAGTTCATTGCTGGCTCACTCTTCAGTTAATTGTCAATGCTTCGCTCATTCTGCTCCATCTCTTCCGCAGATGCTTGGCCTTTATAAAGGCATTGGTTCGCCCATGATGGGCCTGACGTTCATCAACGCCATCGTCTTCGGCGTGCAGGGCAACACCATGCGCAGATTAGGTGAAGACACGCCCCTGAACCAGTTTCTGGCCGGAGCGGCGGCCGGAGCCATTCAGTGTGTGATCTGCTGCCCGATGGAGCTCGCTAAAACCCGGATGCAGATGCAAGGAACGGGCGAGAAGAAATCGTCTCGGAAGATGTACAAGAACTCTCTGGACTGCCTGGCTCGCATCTACCAGCGCGAGGGTTTGCGGGGCGTAAACCGAGGCATGGTGACCACGCTGATCCGAGAAACGCCGGGATTCGGGGTTTATTTCCTGGCGTACGATCTCCTGACGCGCTCATTGGGCTGCGAGCCGGAGGATCCGTACATGATTCCCAAATTGCTGTTCGCCGGCGGAATGTCAGGAATCGCATCTTGGCTTTCTACGTACCCCGTGGATGTGATTAAATCTCGGCTTCAGGCCGATGGAGTTGGCGGGACTTACCAGTACAGCAGCATTATGGACTGCACCAGAAAGAGCATCCAACGCGAAGGCTGGAGAGTTTTCACGCGCGGACTTACTTCCACTCTTCTCCGAGCTTTTCCGGTCAACGCAGCCACATTTGCCACGGTGACCCTCTTCCTTTTGTACGTGCGCTCGGACGACGCTCCTAAAGATTGCGAAACGGCTCCTCATCACGCGCAAATTCAGCAGCAAGCGCATCCGTCCAGTCTGTGAGTAGCCTCATCGGACTTCGTTTCGAAGTATAGCACTTCCCGAATTATGGCTACGAATATACAGTACTGTGCAAAACTCTTAAAGGGTTAGTTCACCCATAATGAAATGTCTGTCATTAACTCCTCTCCCTAATGTCGCTCCACACCCGTCAGACCTCCGTTCATCTTCACACACAGTTTAAGATATTTTATATTTAGTCCGAGAGCGTATGCAAGTGTATGCACACTATACTGTCCATGTCCAGAAAGGGAATAAAAACATCATCACAGTAGTCCATATGAGACATCAGTGGGTTAATTAGAGTCTCTTGAAGCATCCAAAATACATTTGGGTCCAAAAATAACAAAAACTACGACTTTATTCAGCACGCTGATTCATAACCGTTTGAATCTTTATTTGAGGATTGAACACAAACGCGGAAGAGAAGCCAATGCTGAATAAAGTCGTAGTTTTTGTTATTTTTGGACCCAAATGTATTTTGGATGCTTCAAGAGACTCTAATTAACCCACTGATGTCTCATATGGACTACTGTGATGATGTTTTTATTCCCTTTCTGGACATGGACAGTATAGTGTGCATACACTTGCATACGCTCTCGGACTAAATATAAAATATCTTAAACTGTGTGTGAAGATGAACGGAGGTCTTACGGGTGTGGAGCGACATTAGAGAGAGGAGTTAATGACAGACATTTCATTTGTGGCTGAACTAACCCTTTAAGCTGATAATACACAGGGCAACTTTTTGAGCAATGTTGCTGAAAGATGTTTCTCTGGGCTTTTCCCCTTTGGGAATGGGAAACAAATTTCTCTTTGGATAACCAGATAGGAATTTGTTGCCCATTCTCAAGGGGAAAGTGCCCAGAGAAACACCTAGCAGCAACATTGCTCAAAAAGTTGCCCTGTGTATTATCAGCTTTAGGCATGTTAGTATTTTCACCCCACGCATTTTTTTTTAAGCCAGTTTTTTATATATTTTGCAATAGTAGTGTAATATAAGTTTGCATTTTCAAACATTTATTTTGCTGTTAATTGTAATAATCCATTGCAGTGAGATTTGAGTGTGACAGCAGCTGATCCACACGGAGATCTAATCTCACCGTCATCGAGTCCGTCTGAGATTACATGAAGAGACAAAATCCACAAGAACTGCCTCAACATCTCCAGACTCTTGAAGAAGCTCCTGCAAAGCTCCTGAAGAACTCTTGAGCAAGTGAAGCAGACAAAAGCAACGGGTCACACCAAACACTGATCTGATTTAGTTATTAGGAGTTCATTGATCAACTAAATCTATTTATGACGTTATTTCTGAAACCATCTCACTTTACAGCGTTTTTACACAAGTGTCTAAAACTGTTCTCAGTACTGGAGCTTTGCAGGAGTTTCTTCAAGCGTCTCGGAGATGTTGTGGCGGTTCTTGTGGATTTTGTCTGTGTACACTGCAAAAAATGCTCTTCTTCCTCAGTATTTTTGTCTTGTTTCTAGTCCAAACGTCTAAAAATTCTTAAAACAAGAAGTATTTCCTAGACAAGCAAAAGTAATTGTCTTGTTTTGGGGAAAATAACTCAAAATGAAGAGAGTTTTTGCTTAAAATAAGATAAATAATCTGCCAATGGGGTGAGAAAAATAATCTTGTTTTCTGTTTGAATTAATATTATTTTACTCGCCCCAATGGGAGATTATTTATCTTATTGTAAGACAGAACTCGCTTAATTTTTAGTTATTTCTTCCCAAAACAAGACACAAATTTGTACTTGTCTAGTTAATGTTTCTTAATGTAAGAATTTGTAGATATTTTGAATAGAAACAAGACAAACATACTAAGTAAGAAAAGCATTTATTGCAGTGTAATCTCAGACGGACTCGATGATGGTGAGATTAGATCTCCGTGTGGATCAGCTGCTGTCACACTGCAATGGATTATTATAATTAACGGCAAAATAAATGTAAACTGATATTACCGACTAACACACTATTACAAAATATAATAACTGGCTTAAAAACATTTTGGAGGTGAAAATTGTAATAATGTGCCTAAGACTTGTGGACAGTACTGTATAGTGTGCGGCGAGCAGTCTGTCTGTCCACTGTAAACGTAATTGCACAACCTGTACAATGACTTGAGATCTGTTAACTGCATTTGTAAATATATTTTTTATATTCATTGGTCAATGGTTCCCTGTTTCTGCCTTACGAGAACAGCTGAAAGAAAGAATCCGACGTCTGAAAGTAAGAGTTTGCGTGTTGATGTAATCGACAGCTTCGGGCTCCTCTGGGTTTGACCTGGCAGAACTAAACTAGTTTTGCTACATTGAGCGTCTAAACAAATCCTCCTACATTCATCAGCTTCAGTGTGGGCGGACAGCATTCTTTAAATTGCAATGTGCAGACCAGTCTTATGGTTATAGGTCATTTTGTATTAGTCAATTTTTCATCTCATTTTACTCTTAGCTAGGGTTGCAAATTTGCTGTGAATGTACAGAAACTTTCCAAAAGTGTCGGAAATGTTCCCCAAAATCCTGGAAAGTTTATGGACAGTTTGCAACCCTACTCTCAACCCCACCTACACAATCTGACAAATGTGATTCTGGAGCTGGAGAATTTAGTGCTTGTTAATGTGATGTTTTTATTCTTTATTCTAAACCTGCACCTTGAACCTTGAAGCTGCTGGTGATATTGCCAGAACGGTTGCGATATCTTGGCCTCATCTTGTGCAATTAATATGTTAGACAACAAATTATGTTTGCTAATCTTTCCCCGAACATTTTTGTTGCCTACTTGAATTGTTTTGGCTTGAATAATACAGATTTTGAAGTAGGGTTTCAAAGTTTCCAGAAGGTTTCCAGGATTTATTGGAACTTTTCCAGAGTTTTTGGAAATATTCTAGGAGTTTTGGAAACTTTCAATGATTTTTTTTTGGAAACTATTCTAGGATTTATGGAAACTTTTTCAGAATTTTTGGAAAATTTCTCATATTTGGAAAATTTCCAGGATTTTGGGGAAAATCCTGGATTTTTCGAAATATTCGAAAACGTTGTTGAAACGTTTCCAGAATTTTTGGAAATGTTTTAGGAGTTTTAGAAACTTTCGATGATTTTTTGAAACTATTCTAGGATTTATGGAAACTTTTCCAGGAAATATGGAAACTTTTTCAGAATTTTTGGAAATTTTCTCTCATATTTGGAAACTTTCCAGGATTTTGGGAAAAAAATTCAGAATTTTTCGAAACATTAAAGGATTTGTAGAAAACTTTCCAGGATTTATTGAAACTTTTCCAGAGTTTTTGGAAATGTTTTAGGAGTTTTAGAAACTTTCGATGATTTTTGGAAACTTTTCCAGGATGTATGGAAACTTTTCGAGAATTTTTGGAAATGTTTTCTGATTTTTGGAAAATGTTCATAATTTTTGGAAAATTTCTCTCATATTTGGAAACTTTCCAGGATTTTGGGAACAAAAATTCAGAATTTTTCGAAATATTTGAGGATTTTTAGAAAACTTTCCAGGATTTGTGGAAACTTTTTTCCCTGAATTTTTGGAAAGTTTCCCTAAATTTACCAGAAGTGTCCACACTCTGTGCAACTTTATTTTGAAGAGCCTAATTGGTCCTGTTGCACAAAAAAAGAGAACGAACCAAAGGTTTTTGTCTACAAATATAATTCTATCCCCCTCAGTGTAAGTTATGAACACTTTCCCCGTCCACGTGTCTTCGCCCCAAAGTTTGTAATTTATGATCAACAAAATTAATGCAATATTTGCATGTTTTATGTAACTTATTAAGTGGTTGGGAACGGATACAGGTTGTATCTGGCCCAGTGTAACTATACTGCTAGTAGAATGAAAATTGACCTGCTGTGTTTAAATCCTGTCGTTTGATTGACTATCAATATATATTTTATGTTTGTATATATACCGAGGCTTGAATTTTCTCTGCATAATATTGAAAGATGTTTGATAGTGTCAGACTTAAACCATGCAGTTGGAAAAGAAGCGTATAGAACGAACAGAATGGGCTTTTAAAGAGATGCTGCTCTTTTTGTAACGGTATGGATTGTAAATATGTAGGTATTCCATTAAAAAGGGAAGTTTAGAGAGATGCTTTGTGTGCTATCTATATGTTAGAGATGTACATAAATTGTATTTTACAGTACCGAGTTGCAGAAGTACTGAACTGATTTTACTTTGAATAGTTTTAGATTGTTACTGCTGAAGAGATGGTCAAATGTTTGTCCTATTTTTCTATGAAATTCTGTGCTGCTCCCATTTGAAATGTGGTTGGCCTAAAACAGTTTCTGAATTGCTTTTGGTCGGCTAAACTGAAATGTGAAAATAAATGGGATAAATGATCAGTGTTGTGTTTTTTTTTGTGTCTTCATATATCATTTGTTGTAACTTTTTTAGTTTATTCTTAGCTAAAAACACTTAGTTCTTTCACAAATATATGTGCTTATTAATGTATATTTACTTCTTTTAAGTAATTAAGTATTCTCGTAAGTTTATAATATCCCATTGAAAACACATACGGGTGAGGGGTTCGGATGCCGGTCGCCATGTTGCTCCTCCATCTTGAAAGTACAGCAGCCAAAGAGGGACATACCCGTAAATTCAAGCTTCGCCTTTCGCCTTTTAACACTCGATGGCACCGTGTCGAATGTGAAGAGGAGGATTGTCGTGTTAATCTTGGACTAAATCAGCCACCGTAGGAGTTAAAACGAAATCAGAATTGAGAGGAACAGAAACTAATATTCACTGGATGGTCATAAACCTTTACACCACTAGATGGGGGAAAATATCACACAGTGGAGCTTTAAATATAGGCTTTTTCTTTTATTTTGGCTTCTCATCATGTCAATGCATTTCAAATTCTAAGCAAAGATTTCATTTTGAGTGTTGGTTTTATGGTATTGTTCAATCACATTTGGATCGAAGATGAAAAGGGCATTTCAAGCGTCAAAAAATAATGTAATACAGCTTTAAATTATGTATTAATTAATGTGACAAAATCCTGTACATTAGTATGTTACTGCCACATACATATTTTTTTTCTACTCCATAATAACATGATGCTGTCGTTCAATTGAAATTTGTTCTTGTTAAAACATTTTCTCGTAATAGTGTCATTATCATTATATATATTTTTGTAATAATTGATATTATAGTTAAAACATAATTTTCTTGTTAAAATTACATTTACGTGCAACAAAATTTGTTTAAAAAATGTCAGTGTGTCATTAAAATTATATATATTTTCCTATAATATTTTTATATTTATATGTGATATATTGAACTTACATTTGTACGTGACATCTCATTACGACATAAGAGTGGAAATATGTATGCGGCAGCGATGGGTCAGTGTCCTGTTTAATTTTGAGATTTTTCTAAGCAAAAACCTACATAGATTTCGGCGTAAGAAATGTTGAAAAATAATCAGCACTTTATGTCTGACTTGCTCAGCCCCAAAAATGACCGCTTGCAGCTATATTTATGAATAATTTCTGTTTGCCAGCATAAATCACAATCAGGATATTTTGGATGGAGAATCCCCTCGATGATCTCTTTTGACTTTATGACTCTCTGTTCAGAAAAATTGGTAAGTTTTTATTCTGACCATTGCAATCCTCAATACTGCTCTCTTTCCCTTGATAAAGTGCTGCTCGAGCTGTTGGATCTGCATTTACTTTAAATATTTTTTAGGCTTTTTGTAGTGCTTAACAACGCTCTCTGTGATCATCTAAAATAAATCAATGACACAAACCAAACAATACAAAAAAAATGCATTAAAATAGTGATATTTATTAAGTGTAACACATTTGTCAGTGCTAACCATTCCTCATCTATCTGTAATATTAATAATTGCTAAAGTCAATGATCCCGTCCTTCAGTGTAATGGATAATACTGTGGCGTAACAGAGAGTTTGAACTACTCTAAATGACAAAAACATTTCTCTGAATGACAAAACTTCTACTTCAAGAAAACAAATAATGGTATTTTATGTTTATTTAAAGATGTAATCATAAAATTAAAGCCTGGATCATTACGCCAAATGACAATTTTACACTTTATTTTCTTAAAAGATGAAATGTGAAAGTAGACACTTGCATTTAATATGTTTTTGTATGTACAGTACAGATAAGAAGCTTGTTATTTTAATGTTTTTAAAATGAGTCTAATGCGCATCAAGCCTGCATTTATTTGAAATATAATTGAAATATTACAATTTAAAATATTTTTTTGTAACAACATAAAATATAATTTATTTCTGTAATCAAAGCTGAATTTATCATCATCATTACTCAAGTCTTCAGTGTCACATGATCCTTCAGAAATTATTCTCATATGATGATTAACTTTTTATCAATTTAATGCATCCTTGCTGAATAAAAGTATACATTTCTGTCCAAAAAAAGAAAGGAAACTAAATTACTGAGCCCAAACTATTGCATGGTAGTGTATATTGTTACAAAAGATTTCTATTAAAAAAATGCTGTTCTTTTTAAAGTTTTAATTCATCAAATAATCCTGATAAAAAGTATCACAGGCTATTAAGAAGAAATAAAATAAAATAAAAAATAAGCTGCACAACTTTTTTCAACATTGACAATAAATCATCACTGAGGTCTGGAGGAATGATGCTGAAAATTCAGCTTTGATTACAGAAATAAATTATATTTTAAATTATATTTAGATTGTAATAATGTGTCACAATTTAACCCTTTTTTATGTATTTCAGGTCAAATAAATGCAGGCTTGATGAGCATGAGACTAATTTCAAAAACATTAAAATAATAATGTTTCTAATCTTTGGACTGGTACTGTATATAAACACATGGTGACATCCGGTCTTTGACCCTTTTATTGTTTGACAAAAGTTTAATGCTTTAGAAGTTGTAAAATAAGATGCATTTGTAGATGTGCTAGTGAACTAATCTAGGTGTGATTGCACCACTAAAGACTGAACGTTACTCATCCTGGGACTTCTTTCCAGGTACTCCATCTCTTGTTTTAGCACGCAGTTTGTTCACTTGAGACTCTGCGATGTCTGCGCGCTCCTCCGCCTCTTCAAGCTCGTGCTGCAGCTTTCGTAATTTAGCCATGTTTACATTTGCCAGTTCTTCGGCTTCCTCGGCGGAGCGCTTGTAGGATTTTACTTTGAGTTGTAGCTTGTCCACTAAGTCCTGCAGCCTTGCCAAGTTCTTGCGATCCTCGTCTGTCTGATAAGTGAGCTCCTTAATGCGTCGCTCATACTTCCTCACGCCTTTAATGGCCTCAGAGCCTCGCTTTTGCTCTGCGTCCAACTCGCTCTCAAGATCTCGGATACGAGCCTCCATTTTCTGTAGCTGCTTCTTCCCTCCTTTCATCGCGACTTGCTCGGCTTCATCGAGACGATGCTGCAGGTCCTTAATGGTCTGCTCCATGTTCTTTTTCATCCGTTCAAGATGTGCACTAGTGTCTTGCTCTTTCTTCAACTCCTCAGCCATCATAGCAGCATCAGTGATGGCTTTCTTCGCCTTTTCTTCTGCATTGCGGCTCTCTTGCACCAGCTCCTCCATTTCATTTTGCAGCTGAAGCAAATCCGATTCTTGCTTCTTCTTTTGGTTGATGAGGCTAGTGTTTTGGGAGTGCAAGAGTTGCATCCTCTCAGTTGCTTCAGTAAGTTCTTGCTCTGCAAGTTTGCGAACTCTCTCCGTCTGTTCCAGCACGGCTCTCAGTTCCTCTAGCTCTGCTTGAATCAGGTTGTTCCTCCGCTCCATCAGGGCAATGTTTTCTTTGAGATCATCATTGCTGTGAAGTGTGTCGTCCATCTGGAGTTGAGTGTCTTTTAGGCACGACTGGATCATCTTCAACTGCTTTTGGGCATCGGACGCCTGTCTGTTGGCCTGGCTTAATTGAATTTCCATTTCATTAAGGTCCCCCTCCATCTTCTTTTTTACCCTCAAGGCTTCATTGCGGCTCCTCGTCTCCGCCTCAAGAGAAGCCTGCAAGGACTCAACCATGCGTTGGTAGTTTCTTTTAGCTTGTTCCATTTCTTCATCCTTCTCAGCCATCTTGCGCTCAACATCTGCCTTTAACTGGTTGAACTCCAGCTGAGATCGTAGGATTTTTCCCTCTTCGTGCTCAACTGAAGCATCAGCTTCCTCTAGAGCGGACTGCAACTCCGCCTTCTCCTGTTCCAATTGTTTCCTCAGTTTTTCCAAATCATGGACATTTTTCCGTCCTTCACCTACTTGATCTGTCAAGTCAGAAATTTCCTCCTGCAAATTCTTGTTCTCCCTCTTGATGGTCTCAAGGTGGTCTAGAGTCTCTTCGTAGGAATTTTTTAGTTTAAAGAGCTCCGTGCTTAAGCTGCGAGCTTCCTTTTGCGCCCCCTCAAGCTCACATTGCGACTCTTCGTACTTTTGCTTCCACTCTGCAATGACTTTGTCAAAGGATCTCTGTTTTTTGTCCAAGGCGGCGGACGCTGCATTTGATCGTTCGAGGTCTAGCATCAGATCTTCAATCTCATTTTGTAGCCTATGTTTAGTTTTCTCAAGGGAAGAACACTTTGCATTCACTGCTTCCACCGCTTCCTCGGCTTCTTGCAATTTTTGGACAAGTTTCTTCTTGGCTTCCTCCAGTTCCTCGGTCTTCTGAATTCCGTCAGTCTCATACCTCGCCCTCCACGTTGCGACCTCTGTATTGGCCTTTGATAAGGCTCGTTGGAGCTCAGCTTTTGCTTCTTGCTCCTCTTCGAATTGCTCTCTTAGTAAGTCACAATCATGACGGGCTGATTGCACAGCGTGTGCAAGAGCGTTCTTTGCTTTCACCTCTTCCTCAAGTTGCCTCCTCAAATCTTCAAGTTGCTGGGTGTAGGAAGTCTTTCCTCTAGTAAGTTGGGAAATCAGACATTCCTTCTCTTCCATTTGTCTCCCAAGTTCTCCATTTTCAGTCAAAAGCTTGGCTTTCTGGGTAGACAGATCATTAAGAGCTCTCTGGGCTTCTTCAGATTTTGACCTATACTCGTTCATCTGATCTTCTAGTGATCGGCACATCTTTTCAAGATTTACCTTGGCCTTTACAACACTCTCCATGTTTGAGGAAAGGTCATCCAATTCCAGCTTCAATTCAACTTTTTCTTTCTCTAACTTTTGCTTGACCCTTTGTAAGTTGTCAATCTGTTCCCCTAGTTCAGCAACACTATCTGCATGCTTCTTCCGAAGACAGGCGGTTGTGGTTTCATGCTGAAGGTTTGATTCTTCGAGGTCCCGCCGTAACTTTTGAAACTCGGCCTCCCTTTTTTTACTGAGCTCTACCTGAGCAGATGTCGCCCCACCTGCCTCCTCCAGGCGCTCACTGATGTCTTCCAATTCTCGGGAAATTTCAGATCGTTGCTTCTCCACCTTTGCACGAGCCGCACGCTCCGCGTCCAGCTCCTCCTCCAGTTCTTCAATTCGAGCCTGATTTTCTTTTAATTTCTTTTGCAGCTGTGCTGAAGCCATTTGCTCGTCTTCAAACTTTCCAGTCAGCTGATTGATTTCAAAGTCTTTCTTTTTAAGTTTCTCCTCAAGTTGCTGTTTGTCGTTCTCCAAGTCCATGACATTCTCCTGAGTCAGTTTGACATCTCCTTCCAGCTTTCTCTTGCTTCGTTCCAAGTCCATCCGAACTTTTTTTTCCTGTTCCAGTGAGCCCTCAAGATCATCCACCTGTTGTTCGAGCTTAGCTTTGGCTTTTGTCAATGTATTGACTTTGTCCTCCTCACTTTGAAGGTCATCCAGCGTTTGCTGGTGAGCCTCTTGCAGAGCTTTTTTCTCTTTGGTAAGTTTCATTATGTTTTCATCAAGGGATGCCATTTCCTCAGTCAGATTCTTCACTTTGTTCTCAGTGGCATGTTTTTCCTTTTCCACCTTGGCCAGTGTCAGCTCAAGGTCATCTATATCTTTCTTGAGCTCTGAGCATTCATCCTCTAACTTGCGTTTCTTGGCTGTAAGGTCGGCATTTATCTCTTCCTCGTCCTCTATGCGTTCTGACAGCTCTTTCACTTTGGCTTCTTGCTGGATCTTGCTCTTTATGAGCTGTTCGCATCGTTCCTCAGCGTCAGTTAGGGTGTCTTGCTCGGATTGGAGCTGAAGGAACAAGTCATTCTTCTCTTGAAGCAGACTGACCATTTTCTCTTCTAACTCTTTTCTCCTAGCCTCAGATTTCTCCAAAGCTTCCTTTAACTTACCGAATTCGTCTTTCATGTTTGCCATCTCCTTTTCAGACTCGGCGCTCCTTAGTAAAGGTTTTATCTTAAAAAATAACTTCATCCATGGCCAGTTTTTCACACCGAGGAAGGAGCGAAGGTTCCACTGGATGACCATAAGCGCATCTCTGCGCTCCACCAGTTTCTGGTACTCGGCTCTCATCAGTAATCCACGAGCGTAAGCTTGGATCCCAGTGAGGATACGAGCGAGTTGGTCATCTCGCATCTCCTCCAATGTACCAAGCAGGCCAGCTTTAAAAAAGACTTTTGTATGGCCAAATTTGTATTGCGTATGGTCAATGTCTAGTGAGCCCAACAGCTTTTCGGCACTCTTCTTGTTCTCAAGAAACTGGCCTTCCGGGATAGCAGATGCATTTAGGATTCTGTACCTCTGTTTAAAATCCCCATAGAGGATTCGATTTGGGAATCCTTTCCTGCAAATCCGGATGCCCTCTAGTACACCATTGCAGCGAAGCTGGTGCATGACCAGGCAGTTATCCATGATTCCAGGAGTCTTGCTCTCATTTGGAATCAAACAGCGAACAAAGTGTGGGTGTGTGGTTTTCAGATTGGTCATTAGTTTGTTCAGGTTTTCTCTGTGCAGGGCAGACACTGTTTGGAAAGATGACCCCTTCTTCTTGGCGCCTTTTCCACTTGACTTGTCAGATATTTCTCCTGCATAACCTGAGAATAGAAGACTCAACAACTTCAAAGAAGACTTCTGATAGAGCCCAACTACTGTTTCATTCAACGGGTCTCTGTTTTTCACCAGCCAGCCGGAGATATTATAGTCAACAGTCCCTGCATAGTGGGCTAAGGCAAAGTGCGCCTCTGCCTTACCCTTCACAACTCGTGGCTTCTGGAAGATGTTTGTCTTGCCCAGGTGGTTGTCATACAGCTTTGCTTTAAATGTCTGATCGCTGGCCTTTGGAAACATGCACTCTTCCTCCAGGATGGACATGATCCCTAGGGGTTTTTCAATCAGTTCGATGCAGGCTTGCAGATCCATCCCAAAGTCGATAAACTCCCACTCAATTCCTTCTTTTTTATATTCCTCTTGTTCCAGGACGAACATGTGGTGATTGAAAAACTGTTGCAGCTTTTCGTTGGTAAAATTGATGCAGAGTTGCTCGAACGTGTTGAAATCGAAGATCTCAAAGCCTGCTATGTCAAGCACTCCGATGAAATGCTGGCGATGTTGCCTGGTGTCGAGGGATTGGTTAATTCTTACCACCATCCAGTTGAACATTTTCTCATACACTGACTTTGCCAGTGCACCAATAGAGTAATACACTTGGTCCACACTCTGTCCTTTTGTGACGTACTCATTGCCCACCTTCACCCTTGGATGGCAGAGTCCTTTGAGTAAGTCGGCAGAGTTCAGCCCCATTAGATAAGTTGCCTTATCTGCTTCTTCCGTACCATCAGGCTCTGCTTGTTCCTCACGCTGTTTCTGTTTGAATCTCATATTGCCGTAGTGCATTATGGCACCCGTCAGCTTGTAGACTCCCATCTTTTCTTCAGACGTAAAGCCGAGTACATCAAACGCCTGGTCAGTTGCAAGAAGCTCCTCGTTGTCATTGATGGACGTAACGGTTACTTCTCCTTGGGAGATGTAAGAGTAGTCATATGGGTTATTAGTTATCAACAGCATGTCCAGCAGTTCAGGCTTCTCATTGGAGAGTATTTGGAAGAAAATATGGTAGTTCCTCTCAGACTTTAGCTGAAAGGTCACCCGAGACTTCTCCAGCAGGTATGTCTCGACATCCGCCGATGCCAGTTTACCGCTCGTCCCAAAATGAATGCGGATGAATTTCCCAAAGCGAGACGAGTTGTCATTTCGGACCGTTTTGGCATTGCCGAAAGCCTCCAGTGCAGGATTAGCCTGAATTATCTGATCCTCCAGGGTTCCCTTGCTGGAGTCTTTTTTTCCAGCCGCTCCGCCAGCGGCCGCAATGCTTGCAAAATATTGGATGACCCTCTTGGTGTTGACGGTTTTCCCAGCACCGGATTCTCCAGTGATGAGGACAGATTGGTTTTCTCGATCGGTTAGCATGTACTGATAAGCATTATCTGAGATGGAAAAGATGTGAGGTGGAGCCTCTGTTCTTTTCTTACCTCTGTAGGCAGAAACTACCTCAGAGTCGTACACAGGTAGCCATTTATAAGGGTTGACCGTGACACAAAATAGCCCAGAGTAGGTGTAGATCATCCAGGCTGCGTAACGCTCTTTGAGGTTGAATAGCACGGCAGGCTCATGAAGGAACGTTAGCATCGCCATGTCCTCGATTTTATCGAATTTAGGCGGATTCTGGGGGTGGACGTCTCCATCTTTGACAGTAACCGTTCTCCCATCCTCGGTGTTAACAGTAACCTTCCCTGCTTCCTTACTGACAATTTTCCCCTTCACAAACTCCACCTTTTCGTCCACAACAAAGCATTCGGTCTTGATGTCGAAGGCTCTCGTCTGAGCTTCGAGACGCTCTTTATCTGACTTTCTCAGAAATGGAGCGGCCTTTCCGAACTCTGCCATCATGGCATCACCCATCGTGTCTGCTTGATAATTTTCAGGTACAGAGAGTTGATGAACACGCCTCGGCTGAGGAAACTTTAAAGACTCAAACCACAAGGGCTTGGTTTTTATAGAGGGTAGTGGAGATCCAAATAAGGATGTGAAGGGAAAGAACACAGGGACGGGGATTTTATCAAGAGTTAAAAGTGGTGTGGGGTCAGCAACACAACCTTTAGTTGTTGATGTCCTTATATAGAAAACTATCAGCTCCCTGGTTGTTTCCATCCTTTAAATATACGAGACGTACCTCTAGCATTATGCACGATCCTCTTTTTTTTTTTTACGCAGAGGAGGTCCAACAGTCCTGTCATAATATAATTTCTAATGAAAATATGCTAAATAGAAATATTTAGTATTTTCTTTTGCGATCTCAGATTTTGAGACCCCATTGTGTTTTTGTTTTCCTTTGAAAGTAAGTAAGGTTACACTTTATTTTAAGGTGTTTGTTACACTGTAATTCTACATTTAAGTACTGAGTAATATTAAGTAACTGCATGTATAGGGTTAGGATTTGGTTTGGCTTAAGTAATTATGCATAATTTAGAGTTAGTACTATAATAACTCCATGTAACAATGACACTGTAAAATAAAGTGTTACCGAAAGTAATTCTCTTATTCATTAAGGATGCATTTAATTAATTAAAAGTAACAGTGAAGACATTTAAAATGTAATTCTAAGTATCCTGGAAAAATAAAGTGTATCAATTTCCACAAAAAGATGCTTTGATCACAATATATATAATTTTACTATTTATTCACATACAACAAAGCTACACAATTTGTACTGCATTTGTCATCAAATAAAATCATCAAACGCAGCCTAGGTGAGCAGAAGAGACTTCTTTCAAAAACACAAAAAATAGGCAACACTTTAAATAAATAAATAAATAAATATACACATATGTAAATTAATAAAAACATAAATAGATAAATAAATGTGATAATAGGAAAATAAATAACAGAATAAACGACTCGATAAAATAAATATGATTCATTTTTAATCAAATAAAAATGTTGTATTATCTTTCCCTTAATTTATTATTTTCTGCTTTTATAAAAATATATATTTTTAACTTGAAGCTACACAAGGACCGCCCTCCTCATTTCCATGTTGCACACGGAAAAAGAAATGAATCAATCGAACGCATAAATATAAAAATAAACGTAAAAATAAATGTTAAATTTAATTAACAAATAAATAAAAGTTAAAAAGATATATTTTTATAAAAGTAGAAAATAATAAATTAAGGGAAAGATAATACAAAATTGTATTTGATTAAAAATGAATCATATTTATTTTATCGAGTCGTTTATTCTGTTATTTATTTTCCTATTATCACATTTATCTATTTATGTTTTTATTAATTTACATATGTGTATATTTATTTATTTATTCAGTTATTTACTTATTCATTCATTCATTTATTTATTTTTAATTTGTGCAGGGTTGGTCCTCCATACCTTATAATGCATTTTAACTATGGTTACTGTTATTTATGAAAAAAATATAATGCATTATAAAGTACATTATGAATACCTTTATAACAAGCCCTTATGTATAATGCATTATAAAGGTGCATTGTTTTTTTTTTTTTTTTTGTATATAAATAATTGTAACCAAAGTTAAAATGCATTATAATATTTACTTTCTAAAGTTGTTTTCACTGAACAGATGAGTATTATAATGTGGTTACAGTTGTATTTGAGACCAAACAATGCAGCAAAAGGCATAATTACTGCAGTCTTTTTTATAATGCATTATACATTACAAGAAGAATGCAATGCTAAAAACCCAGATCATGTAATGTTAAAGTAGGACAAAGCTGCCGTCCTCTAACGGAGATGAAAGTCAGGAATGTGTTTGGCTTTGACTTTATCAACGGTTCCTCTGATAGACGCTACACACACCTCTGTGTGAAGGACTTCAGACTCAACAACACCCTTCAAATAGAACACAAGAATGAAAAGAAGTCTGTTCCTCTTCTCTTTTATCATCTGCCTCTCATTCACAGAAGAAAAAAAAAATGCTTTTCTTACTCAGTATTTTTGTCGTGTTTCTGGTCCAAACATCAAAAAATTCTTAAAACAAGAAGTCTTTACTAGACAAGCAAAAGTAATTGTCTTGTTTTGGGGAAAAATAACTAAAATGAAGAGAGTTTTTGCTTAAAATAAGATAAATAATCTGCCAATGGGGTGAGAAAAACACGATTATTTTGCATACCCTGCACTGGCAGATTATTTAGCTTATTTTAATCAAAAACTCTCTTATTTTTGAGTTATTTTTCCCCAAAACAAGACAATAATTTTTACTTGTGATTTTCACTTGACAAGAAACAAGACAACAATACTAAGCATTTTTTTTGTTGCAGTGAACTCCTTTGTAAATGCATTGCCACTTAAATTTCAACTTCAAATTGAACATTCACTTCAATGCAAACGACTTGCACCCACTTCTATAATAAATAAAGGTCACCGTCCCTGATAAAAGAGACTTTACTTTACTTCACTTTATTTATAAAAAAGGACCATGTACATTTTTTTACATAAATGTTTCCATTTTGTGTATTGGACCAGATTCAGCTCAAAGCTAATTTCCCCCGCAGACACGACATGTCCTCTCACTTGAAGAATGTAAGTGCTACATAAGTAAATAACAAGCTTATCAGGTGGAAGATTAGCCGACATACCGCCACCTAAGAGTGCATGCTCACACACTTCAGATCTCATGCTCACGCTACGATTAAATCAGTGTGTGTTCGCAACGATTGGCCACGGATTACAGAACGATAATAGCCGGAGGGTGAATACACTTGTGAAAGTTATTGGACCCTTTGAAATGATCTGATCCGAGTGTCATCTGAAGTATTATAATCATGATAAGCATGCTCTTATTAAACAGACATCAATCATCAGACATGCTTTAACATCTGTCCTGCGGTTGAGCCATGCATGCAATTTAATGCGTTTGGTAAATGAAAGGCTTGCATTTAGAAAATGACTCAGCACATTTGACATGCAATTAAGGAAATACAAGTTATTATTGTGCCTTTACATCTCAGGGTCTGAAAACAGGGCTTAAATTCAATAACCAGCACACACACACACACACAATGTTCTGGGACTAGGAAAGGTTGAGACACATTGTTTCAATGGACAGTAAGCAGTTTGGAGCCCGTTTGATGTTCCATGAAACATTGTTCCCTTCATCGCAGTGAGATTTTGTGGGATCTAAAAACTTAATTTATTGCATTTCCCAATCATTTTTCAATACAATCAATATATCCAGCATAAATCTGAACTCCCACACACACACACACACACACACACACACACACACACACACACACACACACACACACACACCACACCCACAGCCCCTAAACCTACCCATCACACACACACACACACACACACACTGCCCCTAAACCTACCCATCACACACACACACACACACACTGCCCCTAAACCTACCCATCACACACACACACACACACACACACACACAGCCCCTAAACCTACCAATCACACACACACACACACACACACACACACACACACACACACACACACACACACACACACACACACACACACACACACACACACACACACACACACACACACACACACACACACACACACACACACACACACACACACACACACACACACACACACACACACACACACACACAGCCCCTAAACCTACCCATCTCTCACACACACACACACACACACACACACACACACACACACACACACACACACACACACACACACACACACACACACACACACACACACACACACACACACACACACACACACACACACACACACACACACACACACACACACACACACACACACAGGTTTGACTACAACCGACAGCATTTGTAGAATTTGGCAAACAAAATGCAAATATGAAAGGGTGAGTCCTAACACACACATACAAAATCTCATATACACACACACACACACACTCACAAACGCATGCACACACACACATACACAAACAAATGTTAATTTTGCTTTTTGCTAATGGTTTTATTTACATATATTTTTTTATTTATTCTAAATACTAATTTTTCATTCTAAAGTTTGTGTTTTTCTCTCCATTTGGTTTATTAAAATAAATAATTTGTGAATACAGTCTGACTCTTATTTTTTACTGGCATTTGATCAACACTTCAAACAAACAAATCAGAAACATTCTATCCTTTCACAAAAATACTGATTTAATAAAAATATATTAACAAAATGGGAGCAGTCTGACATATCCCCCCCCCCCCCAACAATGTAATATTTCAAATGCAAGCTAATGGTGTAGCTTGTGGTAAACAGGTTAAAAAAAGTGCCAGAAATCCTCCAAAACACAGCATGAACGTATAGTTTAGAAAAAGGGAAAAAGTACTTAAAATTATATATCATTTGTCTTGATTTTTTTTATACAATTGCTCCTTACATGTGTGCGTCCGAACAGCTTTCCAGTGTCTCTCCAGGGCTCACTGACTGAAGCGGAGAGAAGGCGGAGCTTCAGAGCCACGCCCACCTGTTACATCATCATCACGGACCAATGGCAGTGCAGAGGCGTTTACCAGACGGAGATCTTTTCTGGAAAGGTCACTTTAGCCCAGTTTACACTGAAATTACCCAGAAAATGTGTCCCATGATGCTGCTGTCTGCGTTTCCATCGCAGTCTAAAGTACCGTGAAGATAAGTCCGGTTGGCGTAGGACTGAGTGCGAGTCTTTCAGGATCCCACTGGATTTAGTCTTCCACAAATAAACTTAATAAAGCCTGAACCTCATCATCAGTCCATCGGTCGTATTTTTTAAACTCCATTGTTGATTTGAAGAGCAAACGACTCTGACTGCACACACCGCAACTGACTTTTAGGTTGAAATGAAATGCTGCGTGAGCTCAACCAATCAGCATGTTCAACGCTCAAGCCCCACCCCCGAAAGTTCCTGAACTGTGAAAAAGTATGACCTCGCGAGCAGGGCCGCTTTAAGGGGGAGATATTTACCCGTAACTTTATTTAGACCCTGTGGTCGAAACACAGCCGAACTCAGCCCCGCCCCCAGCTGAACTCAGCCCCGCCCACAACATCTGAGCTCACGCAGTTCGGTCTGGACTACTCCATAGAGGAGTAATTATGCAGAACAGAAACTGACCAATGAGATCATCAGGGCGGGCTTTAGCCGATGACGGACAGATGATCAACAGAAACTGACCAATGAGATCATCAGGGCGGGCTTTAGCCGATGACGGACAGATGATCAACAGAAACTGACCAATGAGATCATCAGGGCGGGCTTTAGCCGATGATGGACAGATGATCAACAGTAACTGACCAATGAGATCATCAGGGCGGGCTTTAGCCGATGACGGACAGATGATCAACAGAAACTGACCAATGAGATCATCAGGGCGGGATTTAGCTGATGATGGACAGATGATCAACAGAAACTGACCAATGAGATCATCAGGGCGGGCTTTAGCCGATGACGGACAGATGATCAACAGAAACTGACCAATGAGATCATCAGGGCGGGCTTTAGCCGATGATGGACAGATGATCAACAGAAACTGACCAATGAGATCATCAGGGCGGGCTTTAGCCGATGATGGACAGATGATCAACAGAAACTGACCAATGAGATCATCAGGGCGGGCTTTAGCTGATGATGGACAGATGATCAACAGAAACTGACCAATGAGATCATGAGGGCGGGCTTTAGCCGATGACGGACAGATGATCAACAGAAACTGACCAATGAGATCATCAGGGCGGGCTTTAGCTGATGATGGACAGATGATCGACAGAAACTGACCAATGAGATCATCAGGGCGGGCTTTAGCCGATGACGGACAGATGATCAACAGAAACTGACCAATGAGATCATCAGGGCGGGCTTTAGCCAATGACGGACAGATGATCAACAGTAGCGTAATCATCTCGTCATCAAAGGCTCTTGGGTTGAGTTTGCTCTAATCCTAAACGGAGAGCTTGTTCGTATCTGCATCACCTTCACTATTTCTCTCAGTAATGATGATCGTGTTGGGAAGTTCTCTGTGTGTCCTTAAATTCTGTTTTTACAACACCGGCAAAGATCGTTTACACTCGTCTTTTTCTTCTAACGTTACTTATTCCAGCGCGCAGCGTGCAGACAGGGTTGGCAAGTCTTTACAGCAAAACCCGCCAACTACTAGCCCAAAACAAGCCCAATAGCTTCTCGGGGGGTTCTCCGGAAAGAAATGGCGTTTGGGGGCAAGTGTGTTATTTTGGCATAGTCGCTGCTAAAATTGTTATTCCTGGGTCTATATATCCCATAATTGAGGTCGCTTCAACCCGGGGGAAAAACGCAGACTTGGCAACACAGTGCAGTTGAGTTCTGTTGACATTTGACAACTAACGTTATGCGTCGCTCCGCTGCTCTGATTGGTTGTTGGTCCGTCCAATCGAGGTCTTTCCTGGTTGGGTTGAAACACGCCCCATAATCACAGCCCAATGGAGCATCAGACTCATATTCTGACTAGAGCTGAGGATGACCACAGCAGGCTACCCAAAGTTCCTGGGGAAAGTTCCCGTGTTTGAAACACAGCTTTTGGCCTGATTTAGTTTGAAATGGAGTCACACTAGTCAATCCTCACAGGCTCCTTTTCATCCGCATTAAGTTCAATATGGCGTCCAACCTGATTAAGGTCCATTGTGATGGAATAAAGTGCAATTTGTAGTGAAGCTCAATAAACGCTGCATGTTGTGTTTGGGCTGAACTGACGCTCTGGGCATGTAAATGTTCAGGAAACAGTGTGTGTGTGTGTGTGTGTGTCAGCAGCGGGACATGCGTTTGCGGTATTGCTCCACCAGGGGGACCAGACAGCGAGGAGAAGTGCTCTGAAGCAGGAACGGATGCTGAAGGAGATCGGCGGCGCTCGCTCTCCGCTCGGGGTCGCAGGTCAACATCGAGTCCAAAAAGTCCCTCAGGACAGGAGAGATCTGCTCAATTAGAGCACATGAACATCCCATAATTAACACACATCACTATGAAAATAATGACAGAACATGGCACTTCTAAATGCAAACTTTGATTCTTTTATTTTAAGGGTTAGTTAACCCCAAAACTAAAATTCTGTCATTAATTCCTCCACCCATAAAGGCACTAAAGACGTCGTTACAAAGCCCATCTCACTACAGCGGCTCTACAATCATTGATGAAGAGGCCAGAATAGAGTTAGTGCGCAAAAAACACTAAATAACGACTTATATAGTGATGGCCGATCTCACGATCCGAATCATGAATCGATTCACTGACTCATAACGGTTCGAATCTTTGTTCTGAAATCGGCCATCACTATATAAGTCGTTATTTAGTGTTTTTGCGCACTAACTCTATTCTGGCCTCTTCATCAATGATTGTAGAGCCGCTGTAGTGAGATGGGCTTTGTAACGACGTCTTTAGTGCCTTTATGGGTCTTGAGAGAGGAAATGACATTGGTGTCAATGAAGGCCTTTCTGAGCCATCGGATTTCAACACTAATATCTTCATCTGTGTGTGAAGATGAGCGGAGGTCTGACGGCTGTCAGTGCTAAAGCATTTATTATTCTTAATTTGAACATTTACTAATACATTATAGTTGCATTTGTTGATATTATTTAATGGGCCTGATGGAAAAAAATATTGAATAATTATTAATAAATGAATGATTTATTGGGGATTAATAAAGACTGTAATAAATGAACTGCTTGATGTTAGATGATGCGTTATGAGACCTTAATGTAATTGGTACCACGATCTGTAATGTGTTTAGTGGGTGTGTATAATAACAGCATGTTCTGGTTCACCTTGCTGGCGTTCCTGGCGGTCGGCGCCGGCTCGTCCCGCAGTCTCTTCATCGCTGCGATCGGCGTCTCGCTGAAATACGGAGGCTCTCCATCAACCATCTCCACCACCATGATCCCCAGAGACCACACATCCACCTACAAACACCAGACAACATCACATGACCACTCCAGAGGAGATCACATGACCACTCCAGAGGAGATCACATGACCATTCCAGAGGAGATCAAATGACCACTCCAGAGGAGATCACATGACCACTCCAGAGGAGATCACATGACCACTCCAGAGGAGATCACATGACCATTCCAGAGGAGATCACATGACCACTCCAGAGGAGATCACACGACCACTCCAGAGGAGATCACATGACCACTCCAGAGGAGATCACATGACCACTCCAGAGGAGATCACATGACCATTCCAGAGGAGACCACAATCCCGTCAACTCATATCCTACATCATTTATATATACACACACACACACACACACACACACACACACACACACACACACACACACACACACACACACACACACACACACACACACACACACACACACACACACACACACACACACACACACACACACACACACACCTCTTTTCTAATATTCCTAATAAAACATGAACAAAATGAGGTTTATTGAAGTTATTTTTGACTGTTCTAGGATGGAAAATCCCCCACATTCCCAGGTTTCTACAGGAAAACACCCGACCACATTAGCAACGTATCTGAAATATTTAATATGACACAGCAGATGTGTAAGTTATGCATTTCCTGACACATGGAATGTGTGTTTGTCAGTGTTATGTCATTGATCTCTACAGGTTATTAAAAACATCTTACACTCAGGGCTGGACTGGTGGGCCGACGCACTTTGGGGCCGGTAGTGTTTTTAAAAAAATATTATTATTATTTTTTATTTTATTTTTTTGTGCCACTGACAACATGCAGCGCAGCGGCCCATTGGTTTGTCTTCTGAATTGACAAGCCGAAGCGAGAGAGACCTCCCCTCCATATTAGGCGCTCTTTTTCTATTTATTTATTTCTTAGTATTTGAGCGCATGGAACTACAAAGGCAAATATCCGCGCAGTGCAGCCGCTGACGAACGTACGCTGCGTTTAAATGCTGCTCTATACGGCACTTTGACTCCGGATACAATTGTATGATAATTGTGGAAAACGGGAACACACACACGTTTCACTTTAGCAGAACCACAATTTACATTGCTGCTAACAGCGAAGAAATATGGTGTTTTGGAAGAAACATTTATTTAAAAATTTGCTATATTAGGCCTACTTAAATTAATATTGCAGAATATAAATCATTTTTATAGAGGCTGTTTTCGTATTTTCTACAGGTGTTTAAAAAAATTTTTAACTTACAAATATAATAGTTTATTATATATGTTTTATATATTTTAGAAACTATATAGCCATATAATGAGGAGCATGGTTTGTACAGTCTGTGTTTTTTACCCGGTGACCACCATGATCTTACATTTAAATGAAACTGGCCTACAGTTAAACTACAGTCTATAAAACAGCTTTAAGTCTAGATCCCATGAATTAAGGACAAAGCTTTTTTTTCCTCTTTAAAAGTTTTATTAACTTTTTTTAATAGATTTAATGAAATGTAATAGCCTCATGAAAGATAGATATCAGTGTCTTACTTAAATTATGTTAACTCTTGAAAAATATGATTGTTCAACCCAAAAATATGATCATTTACTCACCCTAATGTCATTCCAAACCTAAATGAATTTATTTCTGTGTAGCATAAAATAAAATGATTTGAGTCTGTTTTTTGTTGATACAATATTCAAATGGTAGTCTAACCAAAATGGCTGGGTTGCCAACATTCTTCAAAACATCTTATTTTGTGTTTCACAGAAGTCATGCAGGTTTGAAACGACACGAGAGTGAGTAAATGATGACAGCATTTAAAAGAAGTACATTTACTTTACTGCATCAGTGCTCAAAATCATCAGTGCTTTACTGCCAAGGGCATTTCTGTGTGACAAAAAAGCAATATTAAGTTTATCTGCATTTGCAGCAAGTTGGATAATATCTATAATTATTTGTCCTTGTCCTAGTTTTATTTATATACTCCAATATAAGGCCCCAACCCCAGTAAAAACATTCACGGGGAACTCATGGGCCGGATGTGCTGGGTATGCCAGAGACGAATTTTAGCCGCAGTCCAGCCGTGCTTACACTTAATAACAAGGTTTCATATAACACACGTTAACCACATTAATTCATCTCAGTTAATGTTTACATTTACTGATGCATTTTTAAAATCCAAACTTGTATTTGTTCACATTAGTTAATGCACAAACATTGAACAATTATATCTTAACCAAAATACTCACAAAGAATACATTGTTTAATAAATATATTGTTCTATTACTTTATATTATACAATACACCAGGAATGTGTACAAGGTTTTTTTTTAAAGTAAAGTTAAGTTTAAGTAAAGTTTTTCAAGTCTTTTAAGTAAAATAAAGAAAGAGTATTACAATAAGAACATTTTCTTCATAACCGTTTTCTGTTCCTGTCGCCTAAGAATAGAAGAGCAAAAAAAACGAACCGAACCGAAAACCGTGGTTAAAAACCGAGATGCGTATTGAACCGTGGACTAACTGTATTGTTGCATCCCTAATATATATATATATATATAAATAAAAGATGAAATATAATACATTGTAAATGTTTTGGATGGAGTTTGCTGACCTCAGTGCCGTACGGCGTCTTGGAGACGACCTCAGGGGCCATCCAGTACGGCGTTCCCACTAAAGACTTCCTCTTGGGAATATCTTTGCTGATCTGAGCGCAGAAGCCGAAGTCCGACAGTTTGACCTGTAAAACAATGAGAACGGGCAACACACGATGCCTTGAACATTACCGGAGTACAATTTACACAAAAGCATAATTTCAGTCTTTAAATTTTATATTTAATTCAGTGTGTTCAGGCCCTTTTTACACCTGATATTAAGATCAGTGTTGGTTGATCAACACTGACAAAGTTTAAAGAGTTCATGAATTGATTTTTGACATAGAGGTCACTGTACTATAAGAAGTTTCTGCAAGTTTCAGAACTCAAAACGTCCTTTTTATTGAAGCCAAGCTCAGAAAACAACTCGTTTCGGATTGTGTCGCATTATGACATCATAGTGCGACGCCCACTTCTACACGTCACCTCTTTAGCTCCGCCCACAGAGTCACACATGTAGCAGAAAATACTAGAGCGACGCAAACAGGATTACTCCAGCAATAAAACCACAGAGATGATTTTCAAGTGTGTATTTGGATTTGCGAACAAATGATAAAGCACACTTGCAACATAATATATGCCAACACCAATGCTAGCAGCTATGTTAATCCATGCTAACAACAAACTCAACTAGCAAAATGTTAAATCATGCTAGCAACATATGCTAAAACATGTTAGTAACATGGTAATTCATGCTACAACATGGTAATTCATGCTAACAACATGCTAGCAACATGTTTAAAAATGCTATTTTTGCTAACAATATGTTAAATAATGCTAGTGAAATGCTAATTCATGGTAGTAGTGTGTTAAAACATGTTAGCAAAATGGAAAACAGGGACACAAGTCGGCAGCTCTAATTTCGAGCAAAATGAGAAAGTAGCGTATATTTTTTTTCAAATTGTGATTTTCACTTTTTTGCTGAATCTGTTAGTTGAAATCACGAAGAAGCCTCGCCCTGTGTAGTTAGCAGTATTGGTATTTTTTAAAAGCGTACATTTTGAGGTTGAAATCGCCTTGTTTTGTCTGTGTGTATTTCTATAGTGGCTTTTGTTATTGCCCCGCCCTCCAAGGTACGCGTGGCTAATTATTTATGCAGCGCTCTGGCCGGCGAAAGCGGCATACTAAGACTGAATAATATCCCTAACCTAAAACTGAACGAAGATGAAGAAGAGGGAGGAAGATGACAGTGTAGGTGTAAGGCGCAGGTCATCAAGTTGAAGCAAATCGATCAGAGGTTCGAATCCGCCTTTTGCCACACTATCTCTGCTCCCTTTTCTCATCACATCTCAGATCGGAAAGGCATTTCTTTTTAATAAGAATTGAGAATATATTAGAAAAGTGGAAATAAAGCATATAACGTGTTTAATAATAAGTGGTAAAAGGCAGATTCAAACCTCTGATCGATTTGCATCAAAACTTGCCCCTTACCCCTACTTTATAGCCATGGTTACATATTTTACCCATTCCTCTGTCTTTATCCCTGTCAAACAGACGCACAGTACAGCCACTAAGAAGACCCCGGTAAACAGAAAGTGTGCACGAACGACTTATTTCATTGGAGGCAACGAGAGCTGCAAGAATACTTTTCTGTTTCTTATGGGGTGTGTTTCCATAAACACCAAAGTTTGTCGTTTTGTGTTCATTCTAAGAACACACACACGTTATCTCATGTTTAGACCTTGTTCTTAACTGGCGTTTTAATTGTAATCGTTAGCAGGGCCGGCTCTAGCTCTTTGGTTGCCCTAGGCGAGATGGAGCTTTGCCCCACCATCCCACTCACTTTTATCGTCTCTAATTCAGCACATGTCTGTTTACCTAGGCCTACCCCTAACCGAGAAGCACTTATTATTAAACACGTTAGACGCTTTATTTTCACTTTTCTAATATTATCTCACTTTTTATTGAAAATAAATGCCTTTCCGATCTGAGATGTGATGGGAAAAGGGAGTAGAGAGAGTGTGGCAAAAGGCGGATTCGAACCTCTGATCGAGTTGCGTCAAAACTTAAAGCTCCACTGTGTGATATTTTCCCCCATCTAGCGGTGTAAAGGTTTATGACCATCCAGTGAATATTAGTTTCTGTTCCTCTCAATTCTGATTTCGTTTTAACTCCTACGGTGGCTGATTTAGTCCAAGATTAACACTGCAATCCCCCTCTTCACATTCGACACGGTGCCATCGAGTGTTAAAACGCGAAAGGCGAAGCTTGAATTTACGGGTATGTCCCTCTTTGGCTACTGTACTTTCAAGATGGAGGAGCAACATGGCGACCGGCATTCGAACCCCTCACCCGTATGTGTTTTCAACGGCATATTATAAACTTACCAGAATACTTTATTACGTGAAAGAAGTAAATATACATTAATGAGCACATATATTTTTGAAAGAACTAAGTGTTTTTAGCTAAGAATAAACTAAAAAAGTTACACAGTGTAGCTTTAATGACATGTGTCTTACCGCTACACTATAGCCACTGTAGAGAATCTGGCTGTTTTCCTAATTTTGTCTAGCCCAATCAATCTTTAAGTAAACCACAGCATATTTGTTTTTAATGTAAATAATATGGCATCTATCGTTACAGTAAAAAAAAAAAAACACCAGAGGCCCCACTTTTTATTTGCTTCCGACGCCCATGTAGATTGCATACTGTTCATAACCAACATGCATACGTTATCCATATTTATAATGAACTGGACTTTTGATATTTAAATGACATCCATGTAGGTTATTGATTATTGTCAGTGAAGTTATGTTTGCAATACGTAATAATACGTAGAAAACTAGCAAGTGATAGCTTACTGACAATATTAATAACATTAATATTAGTTGATAATATTGATAATACTAAGTATATTTATTTGGTTTGACAACTTATTGGCTGAGATAAGAAGACTAACCTCTATACTGGGCTTTCTTTTGATCTTCTTCCTTCCTCTCTTTCCGTCCCTGTGCATCCGCGGGTTTAGACGCCTCATTTTTGATGAAAGCGCAAGATGAGCACTTGCTTGACCTAACGCCAATCAATAATCACCATCAATTCAATAATTCTAACATAATTCTCACCATCTAATAATCAGGTTGATAAGTAATTAAACGTGTGGCTGAGGGGGTGCCCTATGATGATCATGTTTAATAGACATTATGTTGTATTTCGCTTGTTCCGATTCTTTGCTTAATGGGAAGTGATGGGCGGCACTAGAGCGCGCTCGCGCCCCGAACACAATTGTCGCCCTAGGCAACCGCCTAGCTCGCCTATAGCAAACGCCGGCCCTGATCATTAGCATCGTATCACTTGCCAAAACCCCCATTACTATAATGGGCTTTTAGATGCCAATGTTTAGCATTTGCTACCCTTTATTATTAAAAGTATGCAGTCCGATTTTTCCCGTTGCGTCTGTCGTTGCTATGCAACCATGCAGCTTTGCAGGGGGTGTGGCTTATCTAAATGAGATGTAAATGAGCCCTATTGTCACTCCCAGCAGGTGAGAACAGCAAAACTTTAGAGGCTGTTTTCTCTCGTTTAAACTTTTCTAAAGGCCTACTTTCAACTTCTTCAAATATGATCAGATTTCCATGTGTTACACATCGTTGACTACAGGGAGACTACACTTTCAGAATCTGTGAATAACTCAAAATGCCCCAGAACCGACTTGTGTCCCTACTTTCCGTGATCGGTCACATATGTAATACGTTTCTGTATAACAAGATATTTTGTGAGAGGGTCAAAAACCTTGCTAAAAATCTTAATAAATTATAAGTGGACTGCAAAGTAAAAATGCAGTTCATGAGCCCTTTAAATCCGGTCTGGCTAGTCTGTTAACTATTGACAGCAGTAACATTCAGAGGATTGTGTAGTCAGTCTCACCCTGCCATCCAGTGTCAGTAAGATGGAGTCACTCTTGATGTCTCTGTGAATGACGCCCTGAGCGTGAAGATAACACAGCGCCTGCAGGACGGACTCACACACCGTCGCAATCTGCTCCTCTGTTAGTCTAAACACACACACACATACGGTTTCCACAAAATTATGAGAATAATCAGACATGTTCCTTAAAGGGTGACTTCAGGGATTTAGCATTAAGCTTTGTATTTAAACTGGGTCATTAATGTAGTAGAAATGTGAAATTATTTTGATATTTGGTGCCTTCTAGACTGAGAAAAGACATAAAAATGTATTTTTATCTCATGTGGATGAAAGACAAAAATTCCCAGAATGCATTGCTTCACTGCCCTACGAGGCCACTCCCACAGCCACCGCTACGGGATCACTTTCCCACCGCGTTCATCTTCATAAAATCAGTTCAGTTAGAGAACAGACACTACAATTAAAAGCTGAAGGTGTGTGTTCAATATAATGTGAGCCGAGTGAGAAACACGACACAAACGTTGAAACACTTACTTTGCTCCGCTCCTTTACATGAATGCCTGAGGCTGAGCCGAGCCTGAGATCGCACTGTGAGTGCGATCTCACCCCTCATGGACCGGTTGAAAACGTAGAAATAGCTCCTCTACTGGCAATAGTCTAGCCTGCCATGGTCATCCTCAGCTCTAGTCAGAATATGAGCTGATGCTCCATTGGGCTGTGATTATGGGGCGTGTTTCAACCCAACCAGGAAAGACCTCGATTGGACAGACCTACAGCCAATCAGAGCAGCGGAGCGACGCATAACGTTAGTTGTCAAATGTCAACAGAACTCAACTGCACTGTGTTGCCAAGTCCGCATTTTTTCCCGCAGGTTGAAGCGACTATTATGTGATATATAGACCCATGAGTGCGAATTTTAGCAGCAACCTTGCCAAAATAACACACATTTTACCCCCCAAACGCCATTTTTTCCCCAGAGAACCCCCCGAGAAGCTATTATTTAGGGCTAGTAGTTGGCGAGCTTTGTTGTAAAACTTGGCAACCCTGTCTGCACGCGCGCTGGAATAAACAATCTTAGCCCGTGTTGTAAAAAAATGAAAGAATTTAATGATACACAGAGTACTTACCCAACACGATCATCATTTCAGAGAGAAATAGTGAAGGTGATGCAGATACGAACAAGCTCTCCGTTTAGGATTAGAGCAAATATAATCTAAGCTCCTTTGATGACGAGATGATTACGGTACTGTTGATCATCTGTCCGTCATCGTCTAAAGCCCGCCCTGATGATCGCATTGGTCAGTTTCTGTTGATCATCTGTCCGTCATCGTCTAAAGCCCGCCCTGATGATCTCATTGGTCAGTTACTGTTGATCATCTGTCCGTCATCGTCTAAAGCCCGCCCTGATGATCTCATTGGTCAGTTTCTGTTGATCATCTGTCCGTCATCGGCTAAAGCCCGCCCTGATGATCTCATTGGTCAGTTACTGTTGATCATCTGTCCGTCATCGGCTAAAGCCCGCCCTGATGATCTCATTGGTCAGTTTCTGTTGATCATCTGTCCGTCATCGGCTAAAGCCCGCCCTGATGATCTCATTGGTCAGTTACTGTTGATCATCTGTCCGTCATCGGCTAAAGCCCGCCCTGATGATGTCATTGGTCAGTTTCTGTTGATCATCTGTCCATCATCGGCTAAAGCCCGCCCTGATGATCTCATTGGTCAGTTTCTGTTTGGAAATAATTACTCCTCTATGGAGCGAGGCCAGACCGAACTGCCCGATCACCATCCGGATTTTTCCCAGAAATAAAATTTGTGTTAATTTTGTCAAACGAGACTAACGTTTGTCAGCTGCCTTTTTTTTAAATGACTAAGACGAGACGATGACGAGACTGCACCAATGTCCAAAAACGCTGACTAAGACTAAATTAACATGCACTCTTTTTCACAAAACTAAAATGTTTTGCATAAATAAAAACTAAGATAAAATCGCTCTTCATTTTTTCATCTATAATCGTCTCTACTTTTTCTCACGAGATTGAATATTCAGTTGTTATGCCTTCAAAATATTCCGAATGAGTTTGCGCTGCTTTTGCTGCCATCCTGTGGCTGCAACACGAAACTACATGGAGCAAGAAAACAGTTGCCAACCGTCACACATTTAGCGTGAGGCACACACTTTCAGGCTCTGTCTGACACTCTCACTCTGCCCAAGTAAATCTCACGGCAAATTTGTAAAGTTATAATGCGAAATTCAAACAATAAATAGCGTTTTGGCGCACTTAATGTGGCATAACAGTGAAAGCCAGAGCCGTTTAATAACAGATTTGCGACATGTTCACTATGCTCATGGAGCTCTTAATAGTTGCACATCAGTGAATCGACAACAGCTTCACTATACAGGTAAACATTACAGCATAGTGTGCATTGATTATTACATCAACCACATTTACAGTATAGTTTTGTTGAGAGCGATTGAGATGCAACATTGTTAAAATTAATGTTGGTGGTCAAATGTGACCATCCACCTTAACTATTTTTCAATTAAATATTCTATATTTTAGTTCAATAATATTTATTGAACATTTTGAGGAGATCTTTTGGTAGTAAAAACTATTTGTGCAATAATTATGGTCCATGAGCCGATCATTCGAATATACTCCCAGGTTTATACTGATACAAAGCCATGTGCTAAACCGCTGAAGAAACCCTTTAAGCATAAAATCTTCATCTGAGAATGATTAGTGAAGGATCATGTGACTCTGAAGACTGGAGTAATGATGATAAATTCAGCTTTGATCACAGGAATAAATCACACTTTACTATATATTCACACAGAGAACAGATGATCTACACTGGAGGAATATTTCACTGTTTTACTGTATTTTTAATCAAAGAAATGCAGTATTGGTGAGCAGAAGAGACTCTCAGAAACATAAAAACGCTTTTGAACGCCTCAGGATTATAATCTTGTCTAATGCATTGCATTTTCATATTGTGTTATCTCATCAATTCATATTCACATTGAATACTTGCATTATGTTTTCTAGATCTTACCAAAGCGTTTGATCGGGTTGATCATTATATTCTCTTAGATAAATTATATAATATTGGTCTCTCCGAACAGTCCATTTTATGGTTAAGTTCATATCTTCATTACAGACGTCAGTGTGTTAATGGTTCTTTCTCTCAGTTGGTGATAATGGATAAGGGTGTTCCTCAAGGTTCTTGTTTAGGCCCTCTTTTATTTTCAATTTGTATTAATGACCTCCCTCAAATTTGTGTTGATAGTCAAATTCTCCTGTATGCTGACGACAGTTATTTATTCTTCAAAACATGCTATTCATTTAATTCAATCCTCACTGCAGTTTGCTTTTAATATTATTCAAAGGTGGCTTTCGGATAACGGACTTATATTGAACAAAAGTAAATCATATAGTATGTTATTTTCCACTTGATCTGTCTGACATAACCAAGGTAATAGTCTATCGATTAAATTCTCAGATGGTTTACTTATGGAGCATGTTGAGAAATTTTAATAATTGCCTTTGGCTTGATTCCAGTCTCTCCTTCAGGCCTCATATCGACTCTATTGTGTGAAAAGTAAACTATAATTTAAGATTATTATATCGTTCAATTAATTGTTTTCCACCACTAATTAGATTAAGACTTGTAACTCAGCTCTTATGTCCTATTATTGATTATGCTGACTTTAGTTTATGAGTACAACAGAATCATGTTTGAAACCCTTAAATGTTGTCTATAACAGTCTCTGTCGATTTGTGTTGAGATGTCCGTTCCTAACCCATCATTGCTCTAAGTATCAACAATTGAATGTTTTATCTCCTAAGGCCAGACGACAGCTACACTGGTTTCGGTTTATTTATAAATGTATCTTTTTTAATTATCCTCTTTACTTGAAGCAATATCTAGTCCCATATAGGTCAACTTATGGCCGGAGACACCTTGATCATCTCTTTTTTTCTGTCCCAAATATATCAAAAGAAATTGGAAGACGCGCTTTCATATTCAAAGCCCCTTTGATTGGAATAGCTTACCCTGTTCCTTAAGGTCCATCTCTTCCTTTCCACTCTTTAAGACAGCTCTGTTAGCTTATTTACAATCATGTGATCATTGTAAATGTTTCCCTATATGAGATGTATTATATATGTTTTTTATTATTATTTTTATTTATTTATTTATACTTATTTTTTAAATTAATTAATTAATTATTATTATGTATACTTGGGTTATATGTATCTATCTGTTTGTCCTGGTGACTTTATCAAATACAGTGCTCTCAAATATGGTTCTCTCCTGTAATATTTTGTTTTTGAAATTACTTTATGCTGTTTATATGAATATGTTGTGGTCAGAGGGGGGACTGGTTGGGGTGGTTGATTGTGTGGAAGAGTTTTTTTATGTGTGAGTGTGCAATTGTCTGATATTATTTTGAGGACTCCCTCGAAAACGAGATGTTTCATCTCAAGGGGTTATCCTCTAATAAACTGAAACTGAATGTATTCCAAAACGTATTACACAAAAAGTGCAATCAGGGCTGACTTCTCCACAGGCGTTTAAGAGTGTGTGAGGAACATCATTAAAGAGCTTCTGCGCAAACGCTGTAAAAACAAACTCAACGGGCACTTTCCAAATTACTCTTTCCTTAGAGCAGACTTGAGTTAAGAGACTGTTTGGCAGAAGAGCTCCAGGACTGATCTTTAGGTGAGCATTTCTGCACTGTCTGAAGGACGTCACTGTGGACTTTCCGGCTGTTTTCTGCTCCGGCAGTAAAGCAACAGCACACACTCCTCAACAACACACATCGTGCAGGTGAGTTAAAAAACATGTAAAACTAGTTGATTATGATTACCTGGTTTCTGAGACGATGTTGGTTAGAGCGCCGCCCTGCAGGTACTCCATGATGACCCACAGCTCTTCACCCACCAGGGCACTCTTGTACATCTCCACCACATTTTTATGACTGTAGTCCCGCATGATAACCACCTGGGAGAAATGACATACAGAAATCATTTTTACGGTTACATTATTTATTTATATTTTTTTTTACAAATTTGTATATATATATATATATATATATATATATATATATATATATATATATATATATATATATATATAATTTAGTGTAAAAATTATATACATAATTGTTATATATAAGATTATATATAATAACTTCTTTTAAATGTACATTTATACATGTTAAAAAGTGTAATAATTTACTAGTGTAACTTTTTTTAAATGACAATTACATATATATATTTTTAAAATGTTTAACATATATACACATTTTTATCATTTTCAACAATTATGTGTGAAATTTATATATATATATATATATAATATATATATATATATATATATATATATATATATATATATATATATATATATATATATATATATATATATATATATACATGTCTAGAATACATTTATTTTTTGAATATATGAAATCTTATACAATATAATTGTATTTATTTATAAAACAATTTCCAAATGGCTTAATCCCTTTAGATTTGTTTTAAAAGTTAAAGAAAAGTTTTCATTGTTTAACTTCTCATTAAGTTTTGTTTTACTGAAAAGTGTCCCATTATGGAACTGAAATGGCTCATACTTCATTGAAGAGCAGTTCCCTCCGCTGCTGCTTCCTCAGGTCCATCATCTTCACCGCAACCTGCCGTCCGCTGTGCTTCTCCCGCGCGATGCAAACCACACCCGTCGAGCCTTCTCCGATCTTCACAAAGCTCTCCAGATAAGAGCGAGGGTCCCCTTTATCCACAACCATCTGCAGCGCGGCTTTGAACTGCTCGTGTGTGACTTTGGGCTGCTCCGGGACACTGGAGGTTTTCTGGGATGGTCTCAGACAGGGTGAAGAGGCTCCGGCGGGACTCTCGGATGAGCCTGTTGGTGCAGGCCTGGGCTGGGATGGGCTGTCCTGGGTCGGGGGCACTGAGGCTGGAGTCCCGGAGGTTTTGATGGCAGGAATGCTGTCATTGGAGGAGCGGCGTGTGGTTTGGAGGGGGATTAGTCCATGCCCTGGTTTTGGACTACTGGTGCCGTTGGGTTTGCAAATGGCTGCGTAGGTCGGTGAATTCACCTGTGTTTAAAGATAAATATGATGTCTGTTGAGTTCATCAGAGAAAACTAAGAAGCTGCTAAATACACTGGAAGAATACTGAAGGAATAGTTTTGGTCTAAAACAAGCTTTATCAACAACATCTGGGCAGTATCGTTATCGTTAAACTATTTCTGTAAATTCATCTCTCGGCGTGTTTCGCATGGTATGATCCACTGTTGATGTGTTTGGTTTTAGTGGAATAGATCTGCTGTTCCTATTGCTGCTGCTGATTATTGCTGCTGCTGATTATTGCTGCTGCTGATTATTGCTGCTGCTGATGATTATTGCTGCTGCTGATGATGATTATTGCTGCTGCTGCTGCTGATTATTGCTGCTGCTGCTGATTATTGCTGCTGCTGCTGCTGATTATTGCTGCTGCTGCTGCTGATTATTGCTGCTGCTGCTGCTGATTATTGCTGCTGCTGCTGATTATTGCTGCTGCTGCTGATTATTGCTGCTGCTGCTGATTATTGCTGCTGCTGCTGATGATTATTGCTGCTGCTGCTGATTATTGCTGCTGCTGATTATTGCTGCTGCTGCTGATTATTGCTGCTGCTGCTGATGATTATTGCTGCTGATGATTATTGCTGCTGCTGATGATGATTATTGCTGCTGCTGCTGCTGATTATTGCTGCTGATTATGATTATTACTGCTGCTGATTATTGCTGCTGCTGATTATTGCTGCTGCTGATTATTGCTGCTGCTGCTGATTATTGCTGCTGCTGATTATTGCTGCTGCTGCTGATTATTGCTGCTGCTGATGATGATTATTGCTGCTGCTGCTGATTATTGCTGCTGATTATGATTATTACTGCTGCTGATTATTGCTGCTGATTATGATTATTGCTGCTGATGATTATTGCTGCTGATGACAATTATTGTGGCTGCTAAAGACAATTATTGCTGCTGCTGACAATTATTTCTGCTGCTGATGATTATAACTGCTTTTAATTGATTATTGCTGCTGCTGCTGCTTATTGCTGCTGCTGATGATGATTATTGCTACTACTGATAATGATTATTGCTGCTGCTGCTGATGATTATTCCTAATGCTGATGATGATTATTGCTGCTGCTGATGATTATTGCTGCTGCTGATGATGATTATTGCTGCTGCTGATGATTATTGCTACTACTGATGATGATTATTGCTGCTGATGATTATTGCTGCTGCTGATGATGATTATTCTTAATGCTGATGATGATTATTGCTGCTGCTGATGATTATTATTGCTGCTGCTGATGATGATTATTGCTGCTGCTGATGATGATTATTGCTGCTGCTGATGATGATTATTGCTGCTGCTGATGATTATTGCTACTACTGATGATGATTATTGCTGCTGCTGATTATTGCTGCTGCTGATGATTATTATTCCTAATGCTGATGATGATTATTGCTGCTGCTGATGATTATTGCTGCTGCTGATGATGATTATTGCTGCTGCTGATGATGATTATTGCTGCTGCTGCTGCTGCTGATGACGATTATTGCTACTGCTGATGATGATTATTGCTGCTGCTGCTGATGATGATTATTGCTGCTGCTGATGATGATTATTGCTGCTGCTGATGATTATTATTCCTGCTGCTGCTGATGATTATAGCTACTACTGATGATGATTATTGCTGCTGCTGCTGCTGATGATTATTCCTAATGCTGATGATGATTATTCCTAATGCTGATGATGATTATTGCTGCTGCTGATGAAGATTATTGCTGCTGCTGATGATTATTGCTGCTGCTGATGATGATTATTGCTGCTGCTGATGAAGATTATTGCTGCTGCTGATGATTATTGCTGCTGCTGATGATGATTATTGCTGCTGCTGCTGCTGATTATTGCTGCTGCTGCTGATGATTATTGCTACTGCTGATGATGATTATTGCTGCTGCTGCTGATGATGATTATTGCTGCTGCTGATGATGATTATTGCTACTACTGATGATGATTATTGCTGCTGATGATGATTATTGCTGCTGCTGATGATTATTCCTAATTCTGATTATGATTATTGCTGCTGCTGATGATTATTGCTGCTGCTGATGATTATTGCTGCTGCTGATGATGATTATTGCTGCTGCTGATGATTATTCCTGCTGCTAATGATGATTATTGCTGCTGCTGATGATGATTATTGCTGCTGATGATGATGATGATTATTGCTGCTGCTGCAGATGATGATTATTGCTACTGCTGATGATGATTATTGCTACTACTGATGATGATTATTGCTGCTGCTGCTGCTGATTATTCCTAATGCTGATGATGATTATACCTAATGCTGATGATGATTATTGCTGCTGCTGATGATTATTCCTGCTGATGATTATTCCTGCTGCTAATGATGATTATTGCTGCTGCTGCTGATGATGATGATTATTGCTGCTGCTGAGGATGATGATTGCTGCAGCAGATGATGATTATTGCTACTGCTGATGATGATTATTGCTACTGCTGATGATGATTATTGCTACTTCTGCTGATAATTATAGCTGCTGCTGATTATTCCTAATGCTGATGATGATTATTGCTGCTGCTGATAATGATTATTGCTGCTGCTGATGATTATTGCTACTGCTGATGATGATTATTGCTACTTTTGAATATGATTATTGCTGCTGCTGCTGCTGATGATTATTCCTAATGCTGATGATGATTATTGCTGCTGCTGATAATGATTATTGCTGCTGCTGATGATGATAATTGCTACTACTGAATATGATTATTGCTGCTGCTGATTATTCCTAATGCTGATTATGATTATTGCTGCTGCTGATAATGATTATTGCTGCTGCTGATAATGATTATTGCTGCTGCTGATGATTATTGCTACTGCTGATGATGATTATTGCTACTACTGATGATGATTATTGCTGCTGCTGCTGATGATGATTATTCCTAATGCTGATGATGATTATTGCTGTTGGTGATAATGATTATTGCTACTGCTGATGATTATTCCTGCTGCTGCTGATGATTATTCCTGCTGCTAATGATGATTATTCCTGCTTTTAATTGATTATTGCTGCTTCTGCTGATTATTGCTGCTGCTGATGATTGCTGCTGCTAATGATGATTATTGCTACTGCTGATGATGATTATTGCTACTGTTGATGATGATTATTGCTACTGCTGATGATGATTATTGCTGCTGCTGCCAATGATGATTATTGCTACTGCTGATGATGATTATTGCTGCTGATGATTATTGCTGCTGCTGATGGTGATGATTATTGCTGCTGCTGATGATTATTGCTGCTGCTGCTGATTATTCCTGCTGCTGCTGATTATTGCTGCTGCTGCTGATGATTATTCTTGCTTCTGATGATTATTGCTGCTGCTGCACATGATTGCTGCTGCTGATGATGATTATTGCTGCTGCTGATTATTCCTGTTGGTTATTGCTGCTGCTTTTGTTATTGCTGCTGCTGTTATTATTGATGCTGCTGTTGTTGGTTTTTAATGCTGCTACTATTATTGCTTCTGCTGCTGGTTATTGCAGCTAAACAAAATAGCATGATGAATTACCCATAGCAGATCTATACAGGTGGAGCTGGGGAAGGTAGAGGGTGTCTGAAACTGCTCCAGAAACTGCTGACCAAGTATTTGAAGGTTGAACAGCAAGATATTGAGTGAGTAGCAAAGAGAAGTAATGTGATCTGCATAATTGTGCAGTTGTGTGTTACAGCGCTGTTTTAATTCTCCAGCACACAAAAAAGTGAGTTATATGAAGCGTAAAGCATCTAAATCTGCATTTTAGTTCATTACTGATAAAGCAAACTAAAGTTCAACTAAAGCAGCTGTAAAAAGACAATAGAGCTATTATTCAGCTCAATGTTGGTTCAGTTCAAAAATCTTTTTAAAGTTGCTTTACATTTATAACATTATGCGTTTCATAAGTGATGCCTTTTGCAACATTAACAATATTTCCCAGATGCTGTGAAACAATCTGTATTTTATTAGCGCTATATATGAATAAATGTAACTTGACACACCTTAAAGTTGTAGGTGGACTGCGGCCTCTTCTGCGTTTCCATCTTTGGCTGTTCTGAGATCAGTTTTGCTCCATCGTTTTTGCTGTATGGGCTGTAGAGACAAGACACAGGTCTCTGGGGGGATTTACCGTCCATTTTAGCGATGGTAAGACGTTCATGAACGGTCCTGGGTGAGAGTAGAATGTCCCGAGGCATGAGCATCGGTTGCTCCGTGAACATGGTCGCCTCGTGGATTGATTTGGATCTTGTCCGAGAGTCATTGGGGTCTAAAGTGAAGCTCTTCTTGAGATTAGACCGCGGACTTCCAATCTCACTCTGGAAATTTTTTGATTTGGCTTGCCAGTCCAAGACCGACTGATTGTTTCTTAGATTTGCCCCATTCAGCTCCTGATACTCATACATTTCTCCTTCGACTGACTCGCCCAGACGACCCAGAGACTGTGCTCTTTTCCGCAGAGACGGGCTGGTTCTCCTTAAGGAGTTTGAGCTGGTAACAGAGAGTTGGCTCATATGAGCGATCGCCGCAGAAATGTAGTCTTCGTGTCCGATGAAACTGCCCCGCACGATGTTCTGGAAGACAGAGTCAACACAACATCAAAAAATATTTACTTTACTCTTTCCCCACCAGTGTTTTAAACAAAAAAGTTGTCAGCCACCGCCAGGGTTTTTGTAGCCTGGATGCCAACCGAACTAAGCCCCGCCCACAATTTTTTTAAGTTGGGCGGTTCGGTCTGGCCTCGATCCATTGAGGAGTAATTATCTCCGAATAGAAACTGTTTGGACCAATGAGATCATCAGGGCGGGCTTTAGCCGATGACGGACAGATGATCAACAGTAACGTAATCATTACGTCATCAAAGGGGCTTAGATTATATTTGTTCGAATCCTAAACGGAGAGCTTGTTCGTATCTGCATCACCTTCACTATTTCTCTCAGAAATGATGATCATGTTGGGAAGTGCTCTGTGTATCATTAAATTCTTTCATTTTTTTACAACACCGGCTAAGATTGTTTATTCCAGCGCGTGCAGACAGGGTTGCCAAGTTTTTACAACAAAGCTCGCCAACTACTAGCCCTAAATGATAGCTTCTCGGGGGGTTCTCTGGGAAAAAATGGCGTTTGGGGGGTAAAATGTGTGTTATTTTGGCAAGGTTGCTGCTAAAATTCACACTCATGGGTCTATATATCACATAATAGTCGCTTCAACCCATGGAAAAAACGCGGACTTGGCAACACAGTGCAGTTGAGCTCTGTTGACATTTGACAACTAACGTTATGCGTCGCTCCGCTGCTCTGATTGGTTGTTGGTCTGTCCAATCGAGGTCTTTCCTGGTTGGGTTGAAACACGCCCCATAATCACAGCCCAATGGAGCATCAGCTCATATTCTGACTAGAGCTGAGGATGACCACGGCAGGCTAGGGTTTTTGACCATTTTCACCAAAATTGAATAGCCCATAGAATATTTTGTTTTATGAATATCTGAGTATGCAATATATCAAAAGGAAAGAGTTGACCCTCTTCTTTTAAACAAACAAACAAAAAAAACAGCTTCTTGCATTCCTTTTTTTTTTAATCAACGATTGAATATGGGTAAGTTTCATAAAAAAAGCAACATTTTGTACAAAAAGCTGAGAAAATCAGGTTGTTTGTGAAAGACTGACTCCAGATCAGAATCAGAGATGATCAAACACAGATGGAGGAGATATAGTCCATCAACAGTCCTGGTCCACATTTCATTCACTAACATTAGGCAGTTTTGATTTTTATGATGTTTAAAGGTCCCGTTCTTCGCGTGTTTTTGAAGCTGTGATTATGTTTACAGTGTGCATTATAACATGAGTTCATGTTTCGCATGTAAAAACAGTATTTTTCACACAGTTGACTTATCTGAAAACCGCTGCTTTCTCTGTCCTAAAAACGGCCTGATGATTTCCTTGTTCTATGAAGTCCCTCCTTCAGAAACACGTAACGAGTTCTGATTGGGACAGCGCTTCCCGCGCTGTGATTGGACAGCAGCTTAGCACACTTTGCCCGGAAAGGTCCCGCCTCTTACCATAACGGGGAGATGCAAGCGCTGAATGCGCGCTCTTCTCCACGTGTGAGAGCAACGAGACCACGCCCCCTATTTTGCATGTTCTTGTGGGCGGAGCTTTAGTCAACAAACAGTTCTAGTGACGTCATCACAGCAGGAAGTGCAGCGGTGTAGTCCAGACCGGCCGCTCGCTGTAGGCTTTGAAAGGGAACTTCTGTTAAATAAAATATCTCGCTTGGCATTGAACTTTGAGCTTTATAATTTTACAGGTATTATTTATGCTCTAACAGCAACATTACACACTAACTAAAGTTTAAAAGATGGGATCGCGAAGAACGGGACCTTTAATGTTGTTGATCACATCATTTTTTCATATGCATATGATTACATACGATCACTTGTTTTACTGCGTCTTCCTCCCGTATGTTTTGATCAGGAGATTCAGTACTCTCATTCAGAAGATGCGCAATAGCGCCCCCTAGCACCTGACAGTGAAAACCCGAAAAAATCAGTTTTTGGCCTGAAACGTTTTCTCACAAATAACGGAAAATGTTTGGTGGAGAAAGAGTTAAATATAATTAATAGTATTCAGTAATATTATAGATTTGACTGCACTGACTATCAGAGAAAAACTTGAACTGAATTGATCCGAATGACGAGGATGCTATTGTCTTTTTCGAATGAAAATTTGCTTGATTACTGAACTTTGCAATGCTATCGAACTGAACTGAATTGAATAATGAATCAACTGAATCAAATTTGTTTCAGAATTAATTAACGTTGCAATACTTACACTGTTATTGAACTGAATCAACATTATAGAGCTACTTTACAGCTCAAATTTTAATTCAGCTTAGAATATATCACATTGTGTGTCTCTGCCGACCTCTTGTGAAAAAATAATAATATAACATGATATTTCATGACTCTTGGTGGCCTTATAGCTCTATATGGAGTGGACGAGCTGTTCCGCTGGGTCCTAAAGGCAGTTTCTCTTCAGTATGCATTTAGAGACACATGTACACATTATAAAATAATTTTTTGGTAAAGGTGGTCAAATTGACCTACGAGGGAAGGATCTGTTACATTTTTATTTTTATTTTACCACCTTAACTCTTTGAATCCAGTCATTTTTTTTTGTGTATCAAATATGACAAAAGTCCTAGAGTCTCAGACCACTCCGGTGAACACTCGATTAAAAAAAATATATATATTCATATGTTCATATATAAAACTGAGGGAATAAACTATAATTTGTCGGGTGTCTTTTTAAAAAGAGACCAAAATTTCAGGATTTATGACCTCTCGAGAATGTTCCAACTAAAAACGTCATAAAAACGTTCCATGAATGATGTATAAGTAATGTTTTAGTGCTAACTCTGAGGATATTATTAAAAAGCAGATAACTTTGAAGGATTATTAACTTTGAGAGAGCGTTCTGTCATCGATCAGAGAAGAGCTGCATATACCGAGAGCAGATTACATTATAAAATGACCGCTTTATATGCACCGGTTCAGAACACCTCGTGCTTCACATTACAGCTGTTCGGGAAACTTCAGCCAGCGGGAACAACATGATGGCACTTCATAACTTAAAGGGTTAGTTCAGCCAAAAATGAAATGTCTGTCATTAACTCCTCTCCCTAATGTCGCTCCACACCCGTCAGACCTCCGTTCATCTTCACACACACTTTAAGATATTTTATATTTAGTCCAAGAGCGTATGCAAGTGTATGCACACTATACTGTCCATGTCCAGAAAGGGAATAAAAACATCATCACAGTAGTCCATATGAGACATCAGTGGGTTAATTAGAGTCTCTTGAAGCATCCAAAATACATTTGGGTCCAAAAATAACAAAAACTACGACTTTATTCCGCATTGGCTTCTCTTCCGGGTTTGTGTTCAATCCTCAAATAAAGATTCAAACGGTTGTGAATCAGTGAATCGATTCAAGATTCAAGATTCAAGATTCAAGAGTTTTATTTGTCACATACACAGTTATACAGAATACAACCGGCAGTGAAATGTAAACAGGTCCGCTCCATGGACAGCAAATTACAATTAACAAAAAAAGCACAATAAATTATAAAATAGGGATAGGATAAAATAGGAATAGGATAAGGTGCTATATATATATATACATATGTAGAATTATGAATAAATCAAGTAAAAGAAATAAGAGATGTGGAATAAAATAAGTGAGATAAAGTAAACTGGAGACTATAAAAATAAATACGTGGATAATAGAAGTGCAGGAGTGTAATGTGCAAACAGCATTATAATGAGTAGTTACATGAACACAAGAATAAAGTGCAGTGCAATATCTGTGTGTGAGTTTGTTAATACTGAGTGAGGTGAAGTCACATGTAGTTAAGTGACAGCGTTCAGGAGTCTGATGGCCTGTGGGAAGAAACTCCTCCTGAGTCTCTCAGTTTTGGCCATCAGGCTACGGAAGCGCTTACCAGAAGGCAGCCGGGTGAAGTGGGGGTTGGCCGGGTGATTAATGTCCTTGATGATTTTTGTAGCTCTGCCTCTGCATCATTCTACCCAAGGGGGTAATCTAGCGCTCGGAAAGCGTTCCACCCCTAGGGGCGGCCATTGCTAACCAAGCCATCACCTGCTGTTAGCATCCCATTGACTCCCATTCATTTTTGAGTCACTTTGACAGTGAATAACTTTACATCTGAGACGTTTAAAGACTCCATTTGTCCATTGTTTATTTCTAAAGAAACACAACAATTTATAAAAGGCTCCATTACCTTGTATCTTACACTATCGCCCCGCAGAAGCTGTTTTTGTAAAAATAGGCTAACGATTGCGTCATAACCAACGCGACCCTGTCGCACAGTTGAGAAATTACCGTATAGACCTGAGGAGACGCTCGCAGGCAATCTTTACAGTCTATGAGACAGTCGGGGGGACGTGGAGACATGTCCTGGAGACTAGTCTGATAAAGTCAAGGGGGAAGAATGGGGAGAAGCCCATAGTGAGCCAAAAGCAACGGGAGAAAATATTTAAACAACGGGATTCAGCTTTCGCTTTCCACAACTACTAGAAGACCTACAGCTGTCAGACAGGAGGCTCACGTCACATCTACTAGAAGACCTACAGCTGTCAGACAGGAGGCTCACGTCACATCTACGTCGTCAAGCTCAGTCTGAGCCGGCGCAGTTCGCTCCGCCATCAGGAAGTGAGTGCTCCTATACTGACATCACTTAACGCCGTAGAAGGCAATGGGATCCCTCTGTCCATTTCTTTTACTGTCTATGATTCTACCTGCAGCTCTGCTGAACTCACGTGACATTGGCGATCCGAATCATGAATCAATTCGCTGATTCATAACCGTTTGAATCTTTATTTGAGGATTGAACACAAACGCGGAAGAGAAGCCAATGCTGAATAAAGTCGTAGTTTTTGTTATTTTTGGACCCAAATCCAGTCTTTGAAGATTACAGTTGGCAGATATTTATATACATACATGCAATTCTTTATTTTTAGGGATTGTTTTTAAATAATTATAATCTATAAACTCCAGAATGGTCTTCATTAATGTTGTCATTACTATCATATTTTAGAGAATGATAGGTTTCCCCTCAAGAAAAGGATGCTGCTGTAATATTATTTGATTTTCAAACCATTACAACCACAACACATGGACACGAGAAACTAACATTTAAGATGACCCAGCTTCTGCTAAAGTAAATGTCATATAACAGCAGCGTCGAGCAGGTTTATCAGGTCATAATTGGTGTCACATTTGAATGGAGTCGCTGATATGTGAGAACTCTGGGGAAATGTAAGCGAGATGGAGGCTGTCCTGCTAACACAGAGACAAAACCTGTTTAACACACACCGCTGGACCGCACACATCCACCTCAAACACTTTCTCAGGGAACAGATTTAATGTTGAGAACAAAAGTAGGTGCTGTAAAGAATGCCATATTTCACCGTAAAATAAAAAAGACGATATACATTTAGCCTTTAATAAGGATTTGTAGATGCACTTTTCTGAAATGCATAACTTGGACACAGTCTCCTCTGATAACAAATCACTTTACATTGCGCTAGAATATCAATTGCATATTTTTTGACTGATATTTTTGCCTAATTGTAATAAAAATATCACTAAGTTTTCTATCTAATCTGTTCTTCAAGCATTCATTTTATACACAAATTTATTAATTTATATGTATAATTCAAACTACTTTTTAGCTTAATAAAGTAATATCAAATATAGATTTTTTGCCTGATATTTTTGCATAATTGTCATAAAATAATGTCATTAAGATTTGCAAAAAATGCAAAAAGTTCTTTAAGCAATTTATGTATTTTTGACTAATTGTCATAAATAAATAAATAAATAAAAGTTAAAAATAAAAATGTTTACAGTAATATATATATATATATATACATTGAAATGTTTGCAAAATAATATCAAATGTAATTTTTTGCCTGCTATTTTTGCATAATTGTCATAAATTAATGTCACTAAGATTTGCAAAAAATGCTAAAAAATATATATATAATTTTCTTTAAGCAATATATGTGTTTCGGACTAATCGTCATAAATATATAAATCTTAAAAATGGAAATGTTTACAGTGATACACATGCATTGAAATGTTATGCAAAATAATATCAAATGCAATTTTTTGCCTGATATTTTTGCATAATTGTCATACAATAATGTCACTAAGATTTGCAAAAAATGCTAAAAAATTCTATAATTTTATTTTATTATATTTGTATTTTTGACTAATTGTCATAAATAAACAAATAAATGTTAAAAATAGATATGGTAACAGTAATATGCAGTAAAATGTTATGCAAAATAAAATATTTTTGCATAATTTTCATAAAACTACTCTGCAAACAATGCAAAAAAAAAAATCTCTAAGCATTAATTGTATATACATTAACTATATATTATTTTTTAATTGTTGTATGTATGATTCACCGACTCTATTCAGTTTATCATGCAAATTATATGCATAGATGTCATTAGAAAATAGCTGTGATGCAAAAGCACATATTTGATCTGTTTTCCTGAGTTACCTTCTTTGGTTTGAGATGCACCTGCGTGATTCTGGACGGATCCACCACAGGTTTGGGTCTCTTGAGAGTTTCTATGACGCTTTGCCATTGGGGCGGCAGGCCCACAAAACAGCCCTGAACCGGGTCAAAGGACGTGTGGACCCTGTGCTGGAAGTTTTTGGGCGTGGAGATCTCCAGCCTCCTCTTCTTCTTCTTCCTCAGGAACATCCCGACGGCCTGCCGGGGAACAAAAGTCGGATCCATCGTGACACAACACGCTGAGTTTCTCCAGCAACGCCATTCAGTCGCTCTCACAGCATGCACTCTTTCTTTTACTGTCTAAGCATGCACTACATATAGAGACTGAGAGTATTTAGGCCACGCCCACAGCGGGGGGGGGGGGGGTCCAACACTCTCCATTGACTTTGTATTGCGTGAGGCGCCTCCTTATCATTTCTGACTTATTACAAAAAACAGAACAAGCTGATATGTGACAAAGTGTACACTGCAAAAAATGCTCTTCTTATTTAGTATTTGTTTCTTGTTTCCAGTCCAAAAATGAAAAAGTTCTTAAATCAAGATTAATTTACTAGATGAGTAAAACGACATAAGATATTTTAGTTTGTTTTCTGGGGAAAAATATCAAAAAGAAGAGAGTTTTTGCTTTAAAAAGGCAAAATGATCTGCCAATGGGGTGAGAAAAATAATCTTATTTCTGATCGGAAACAAGAAACAAGATTTTAATCAGAAATGAGATTATTTTTCTCACCCCATTGGCAGATCATTTTGCCTTTTTAAAGCAAAAACTCACTTCTTTTTTATCTTATTTTTAACATAACAAGGAAACAAATCTTATGTCGTTTTACTGATCTAGTAAATGCATCTTGATTTAAGAATATTTATATATTTGGACTGGAAACAAGAAGGAAATACTAAATAAGAAGAGCATTTTTTGCTAATAAGCTAAAAAAAAGCTGATATGTGACAAGGTGTGCCACAAACAAGCTAAAAAACACAGAACTCAGTTTTTAGAAGCTGTCGAATCCCAAAAAAGCGAGTGTTTAAGGAGACAAAAGTGGACACGGGCAATAAGACGTGAAGCTCCAGCAGAAGAATGGCTCAGTTTAGGATCCTGACACTCAGTATGTCTCAGTGTGCAGTAAACATTTAGTCAAATATCAAATGTCAGTTTTATAATATATTATATTTTCTGTCTCTGATGACTTTCCCCTCCAGTGGGCGTCGACCTCAGTGTAATATAACATGTCGCCTGTATCCACTTTTGTGTCTTTAAACGCTCGTTTTTAGGGTCAACAGCTTATAAACACTTCTGGGTTTCTGGTTCTGGGTTCTTTAGCTTTTTTTCTGCACACCTCGTCACATATCAGCTTTTAGACATTGTTAGATTTTTTACTATAAGTCAGAAATGATAAGGAGGTGCTTCCCGCAATAGAAAGTCAATGAAGACGATTGGTTTGTTCCCCCCGGTGGGCGTGGCTTTCAGATTATGATGCAGATTATTAGTCTCCGCCTAAATGGGGCGGGGCCAGGTGTGACACGCTGAGGACACGCCGCCTTCCAACACACTCAAAAACCTGACACCGTGAGCATCCTGTTACACATACACACACACACACACACACACACACACACACACTAATGCATATTCAGTGAACCATGGGAAACAAACAACTAGTGACAGGCTCAATATTACAGCAGGATAAATTGAGGTCAACCAGTGTCCTGATTCGGGATATATTGGATTTCCCAAGCCTGTAGGAATCTATTAACCTTATAAAACCCTGTATTATATTCGATAAGCACATATATAATGAGTCCTCTTGTCTCTGATTGATAGTTCAGACTCTATAACCAAGTAAACGTCTAATATAATCGTACAAACTTCAGCTTCACGTGCCGCTCTGCTGTCAAATGCTCCAAACTAAACCTGCACAAACACAAGCCACTGGATTTCCATATATGACTCCCGTGTGAGCTGTCAATCAATATTTGCCCACTCGAGAACATTAAACAGTGAGCAATAAACACGCAAAATAACCAGATAAGACATCAGGGACGAATATGGGCTGATATGATTGCCCATATGCACGTCTACACTGGTTATATTTACAGTGCTGCTGGAAAAAGTGTGTGAACTGCTTGCAGAATTTGCAAAAATGTGAATAACTTTAACTAAATAAGAGGGATCATATAAAATGCATCATTTTTTTTTATCTAGTGCTGTCCTGAATAGATATTTTACATGAATGATGTTTAGTCATAGACCACATGGGGGCGGGGCGAAAATTGAACAGGATGAAGATTCCCACATTTTTCTTATTTTGATTAAATATCTAATTCTTTTTTTTCTTTCTTCAAATTAGCAAGAAATATTTGTGAAATAAACACAAAGAAAATAAACTCGGAATTGGAATAAATAAACTCGGAATTGGAAGAAATAAACTCGGAATTGGAAGAAATAAACTCGGAATTGGAATAAATAAACTCGGAATTGGAATAAATAAACTCAGAATTGGAATAAATAAACTCGGAATTGGAATAAATAAACTCGGAATTGGAAGAAATAAACTCAGAATTGGAATAAATAAACTCGGAATTGGAATAAATAAACTCAGAATTGGAATAAATAAACTCGGAATTAGGAGAAATAAACTCAGAATTGCAAGAAATAAACTCGGAATTGGAAGAAATAAACTCAGAATTGGAATAAATAAACTCGGAATTAGAAGAAATAAACTCGGAATTGGAATAAATAAACTCAGAATTGGAATAAATAAACTCGGAATTGGAATAAATAAACTCGGAATTGGAATAAATAAACTCGGAATTGGAATAAATAAACTCGGAATTAGAAGAAATAAACTCGGAATTGGAATAAATAAACTCGGAATTGGAATAAATAAACTCGGAATTGGAATAAATAAACTCAGAATTGGAATAAATAAACTCGGAATTAGAAGAAATAAACTCGGAATTGGAATAAATAAATTTGGAATTGGAAAAAAATAAACTCGGAATTGGAAGAAATAAACTCGGAATTAGAAGAAATAAACTCGGAATTAGAATAAAAAAACTCGGAATTGGAATAAATAAACTCGGAATTGGAATAAATAAACTCGGAATTGGAAGAAATAAACTCGGAATTGGGAGAAATAAACTCGGAATTGGAAGAAATAAACTCGAAATTGGAAGAAATAAACTCGAAATTAGAAGAAATAAACTCGGAATTGTACGAAATAAACTCGGAATTAGAAGAAATAAACTCGGAATTAGAAGAAATAAACTCGGAATTGGAAGAAATAAACTCTGAATTGGGAGAAATAAACTCTGAATTGGGAGAAATAAACTCTGAATTGGGAGAAATAAACTCGGAATTAGAAGAAATAAACTCAGGATTAGAAGAAATAAACTCGGAATTAGAAGAAATAAACTCGGAATTAGAAGAAATAAACTCAGAATTAGAAGAAATAAACTCGGAATTAGAAGAAATAAACTCAGAATTAGAAGAAATAAACTCGGAATTGGAAGAAATAAACTCGGAATTAGAAGAAATAAACTCAGAATTAGGAGAAATAAACTCGGAATTAGGAGAAATAAACTCGGAATTAAAAGAAATAAACTCAGAATTAGAAGAAATAAACTCGGAATTAGAAGAAATAAACTCGGAATTGAGAGAAATAAATTCAGAATTGGGAGAACATTTCAGAAATTGGGAGAAATAAACTTGGGAATGTAAGGAAAAAAACTCGGAAGTGCAAAAAATATTTTAAAAATGTTATGACATTTTCACAGATTCTACAACGATTTCGCAAACTTTCAAGCACAACTGTATATATAAATACACACACACGTTTGTTTTTGTGAAATGTGGGGACATTCCATAGGCGTAATGGTTTTTATACTGTACAAACCGTATTTTCTATCCCCTTACACTGCCCCTGCCCCTAAACCTACCCATCACACACACACACACACACACACGCACACACGCACACACGCACACAGCACCTAAACCTACCCTTCACATGAAACATTCTGCATTTGTACTTTTTAATGCAGCAACTCAACGCATTTGGCCATAAAGACATGATCAAGACGAGCATTTCAGAAACTGCTGATCTACTGGGATTTTCACAAAAAACCATCTTTACACAGAATGGGCCGAAAAAGAGAAAATATCCAGTGGGTGAAAACGTCATGTTAATGCCAGAGGTCAGAGTGACCAGGCTGGTCCAGCTGATACAAAGGCAACAGTGACTCAAATAATCACCTGAGGTCTGCAGCATCTCTGAACACGTCTATCCCTCCCCATACATCTCTACTAAACCAGCATATATAACAGAAAAACCAGCATTTCAGATAGCCTATATAAAACACAATCAAACGAACGGACATGTCAGACAGTCTTACCTGTGTGGTTGTGTTTGATTCGCCTCAGTTCAGCTCATTCAGAAACTCCATATATCAGTGAGGAAAGTAGCGTTCACCGCCTAATACGTCTGTCCTCCATCCAGCCTCGCTGTCCTGTTTATTCAACGGGTGTGGGAGAAGCACATGACAGATGAGGAGCATTTGCACACGCTCAGGAAATCTTTCTACACCTACACTGCCTTTGGTTTCCTGCAACACGTCGTGACATGATCGCACAGAAAGAGCCCTGCATCTGAACATGCCATGATGGAGCAGATACCAGCGGCAAAACCTGAGAGCCACTGGGTCCCCGGCACAGGCCCTTTAGGCATAAAATCATGACTTAAGGGGTGTGCAGATGCTTTAACTATATATTCAGCCATACATGCATATCAATATTAGACTGCTTGGGAACGCCCATTTTTGCCATGTTTACTCCAATTGTGCAAGAAACCAGGAAGTCACATCCTTTATAACGGTTGAGAAACAGAGTGCAAAGCTTGTGTCATATATATATATATATATATATATATATATATATATATATATATATATATATATATATATATATATATACAGATCTGGAAAAAAATAAGAGACCATTTAACATTTAGAAATCCATGTTAAGTAGTCTTTTACTTTTTTGTAGAGCTCTATGTGTATATATAGGACATTGATATTAATGTGTTAAAAATGTTCATTTAGACTAAATTATGGAATATGGTTTCTGCCATGGTTTTTAAAAAAAGGCACAGCAATTGCACATTTTTCTCATAATTACGTTTTTCTAGAAGTTGCTGTATGGCTTATTTCTTGCGATTGTGACTGAGATATAACTGTGAGATATGAAACTCAGAATTTCAAAATATAAAGTGGAAATTGCAAGAAATAAACTTGGAATAGTGAGAAATTAACTTGGAATTGTAGGAAAAAGTCAGAATTGCAAGAACTAAAGTCGAAATTGCTAGAAAAGTTGGAATGGTGAGAAAAGGGGTAAATGCAAGAAGTAAACTCGTAATTTCACAAAAAACTGGAATAGTGAGAAATTTAATTGCAAATAGTGAGAAATTAACTTGGAATAGTGAGAAATTAACTTGCGAATAGTGAGAAATTTACTTGGAATAGTGAGAAATTAACTTAGAATAGTGAGAAATTAACTTAGAATAGTGAGAAATTCACTTGGAATAGTGAGAAATTAACTAAGAATAGTGAGAAATTAACTTAGAATAGTGAGAAATTCACTTGGAATAGTGAGAAATTCACTTGGAATAGTGAGAAATTCACTTGTGAATAGTGAGAAATTAACTAAGAATAGTGAGAAATTAACTTAGAATAGTGAGAAATTCACTTGGAATAGTGAGAAATTAACTTAGAATAGTGAGAAATTAACTTAGAATAGTGAGAAATTAACTTGGAATAGTGAGAAATTAACTTAGAATAGTGAGAAATTAACTTAGAATAGTGAGAAATTAACTTAGAATAGTGAGAAATTCACTTGCGAATAGTGAGAAATTCACTTGCGAATAGTGAGAAATTAACTTAGAATAGTGAGAAATTAACTTAGAATAGTGAGAAATTCACTTGGAATAGTGAGAAATTAACTTAGAATAGTGAGAAATTCACTTAGAATAGTGAGAAATTCACTTGTGAATAGTGAGAAATTAACTTAGAATAGTGAGAAATTAACTTAGAATAGTGAGAAATTCACTTGGAATAGTGAGAAATTAACTAGGAATAGTGAGAAATTCACTTGCGAATAGTGAGAAATTAACTTGGAATAGTGAGAAATTAACTTGCGAATAGTGAGAAATTCACTTGGAATAGTGAGAAATTAACTTAGAATAGTGAGAAATTAACTTAGAATAGTGAGAAATTCACTTGTGAATAGTGAGAAATTAACTTAGAATAGTGAGAAATTAACTTAGAATAGTGAGAAATTAACTAGGAATAGTGAGAAATTAACTTGCGAATAGTGAGAAATTAACTTGGAATAGTGAGAAATTAACTTGCGAATAGTGAGAAATTAACTTAGAATAGTGAGAAATTAACTTGCGAATAGTGAGAAATTAACTTGGAATAGTGAGAAATTAACGTGCGAATAGTGAGAAATTCACTTGCGAATAGTGAGAAATTAACTTGGAATAGTGAGAAATTAACTTGGAATAGTGAGAAGTTAACTTGCGAATAGTGAGAAATTAACTTGGAATAGTGAGAAATTAACTTGCGAATAGTGAGAAATTCAATTGGAATAGTGAGAAATTAACTTGCGAATAGTGAGAAATTAACTAGGAATAGTGAGAAATTAACTTGCGAATAGTGAGAAATTAACTTGGAATAGTGAGAAATTAACTTGCGAATAGTGAGAACTTAACTTGGAATAGTGAGAAATTAACTAGGAATAGTGAGAAATTAACTTGCGAATACTGAGAAATTAACTTGCGAATACTGAGAAATTAACTTGCAAATAGTGAGAAATTAAATTGGAATAGTGAGAAATAACTTGCGAATAGTGAGAAATTAACTTGTGAATAGTGAGAAATTAACTTGGAATAGTGAGAAATTAACTTGGAATAGTGAGAAATTAACTTGCGAATAGTGAGAATCTCACTTGGAATAGTGAGAAATTAACTTGCGAATAGTGAGAAATTCACTTGCGAATAGTGAGAAATTAACTTGCGAATAGTGAGAAATTAACTTGAAATAGTGAGAAATTAACTAGAAATAGTGAGAAATTAACTTGGGAATAGTGAGAAATTAACTTGCGAATAGTGAGAAATTAACTTGGAATTGAAGGAAAAAGTCAGAATTGCAAGAACTAAAGTCGTAATTGCTAGAAAAGTTGGAATTGTGAGAAAAGGGGGAAATGCAAGAAATAAACTCGTAATTTCACAAAAAAATGGAATAGTGAGAAATTCACTTGGAATAGTGAGAAATTAACTTGGAATAGTGAGAAATTAACTTGCGAATAGTGAGAAATTCACTTGGAATAGTGAGAAATTCACTTGCGAATAGTGAGAAATTAACTTAGAATAGTGAGAAATTAACTTGGAATAGTGAGAAATTAACTTGGAATAGTGAGAAATTAACGTGCGAATAGTGAGAAATTAACTTGGAATAGTGAGAAATTAACGTGCGAATAGTGAGAAATTAACTTGGAATTGTGAGAAATTAACTAGGAATAGTGAGAAATTAACTTGCGAATAGTGAGAAATTAACTTGGAATTGTAGGAAAAAGTCATAATTGCAAGAACTAAAGTCGTAATTGCTAGAAAAGTTGGAATTGTGAGAAAAGGGGAAAATGCAAGAAATAAACTCGTAATTTCACAAAAAACTGGAATAGTGAGAAATTAACTAGGAATAGTGAGAAATTAACTTGCGAATAGTGAGAAATTCACTTGGAATAGTGAGAAATTCACTTGGAATAGTGAGAAATTAACTTGCGAATAGTGAGAAATGAACTTGGAATAGTGAGAAATGAACTTGGAATAGTGTGAAATTAACTTAGAATAGTGAAAAATTAACTTAGAATAGTGAGAAATTAACGTGCGAATAGTGAGAAATTCACTTGGAATAGTGAGAAATTCACTTGGAATAGTGAGAAATTCACTTGCGAGTAGTGAGAAATTCAATTGGAATAGTGAGAAATTAACTTGGAATAGTGAGAAATTAACTTGGAATAGTGAGAAATTCAATTGGAATAGTGAGAAATCAACTTGCGAATAGTGATAAATTCACTTGGAATAGTGATAAATTCACTTGGAATAGTGAGAAATTAACTTGGAATAGTGTGAAATTAACTTAGAATAGTGAGAAATTAACTTGCGAATAGTGATAAATTCACTTGGAATAGTGATAAATTCACTTGGAATAGTGAGAAATTCACTTGCGAATAGTGAGAAATTCAATTGGTATAGTGAGAAATTAACTTGGAATAGTGAGAAATTAACTTAGAATAGTGAGAAATTAACTTGGAATAGTGAGAAATCAACTTGCGAATAGTGAGAAATTAACTTGGAATAGTGAGAAATTAACTTAGAATAGTGAGAAATTAACTTAGAATAGTGAGAAATTAACTTGCGAATAGTGAGAAATTCACTTGGAATAGTGAGAAATTAACTTGGAATAGTGAGAAATTAACTTAGAATAGTGAGAAATTAACTTGCGAATAGTGAGAAATTAACTTGGAATAGTGAGAAATTCACTTGGAATAGTGAGAAATTCACTTGGAATACTGAGAAATTAACTTAGAATAGTGAGAAATTAACTTGCGAATAGTGAGAAATTCACTTGCGAATAGTGAGAAATTCACTTTGAATAGTGAGAAATTCACTTGGAATAGTGAGAAATTCACTTGGAATAGTGAGAAATTAACTTGCGAATAGTGAGAAATTAACTTGGAATAGTGAGAAGTTAAACTTAGAATAGTGAGAAATTCACTTGCGAATAGTGAGAAATTAACTTGCGAATAGTGAGAAATTAACTTGGAATAGTAAGAAATTAACTTGGAATAGTGAGAAATTAACTTGGAATAGTGAGAAATTAATTTGCGAATAGTGAGAAATTAACTTGCGAATAGTGAGAAATCAACTTGGAATAGTGAGAAATTAACATGGAATAGTGAGAAATTAACTTGTGAATAGTGAGAAATTAACTTGTGAATAGTGAGAAATTAACTTGGAATAGTAAGAAGTTAACTTGCGAATAGTGAGAAATTAACTAGGAATAGTGAGAAATTCACTTGCGAATAGTGAGAAATTAACTTGGAATAGTGAGAAATTAACTTGCGAATAGTGAGAAATTCAATTGGAATAGTGAGAAATTAACTTGCGAATAGTGAGAAATTAACTAGGAATAGTGAGAAATTAACTTGCAAATAGTGAGAAATTCACTTGGAATAGTGAGAAATTAACTTGCGAATAGTGAGAAATTAACTTGGAATAGTGAGAAATTAACTAGGAATAGTGAGAAATTAACTTGCGAATACTGAGAAATTAACTTGCGAATACTGAGAAATTAACTTGCGAATAGTGAGAAATTAAATTGGAATAGTGAGAAATAACTTGCGAATAGTGAGAAATTAACTTGTGAATAGTGAGAAATTAAATTGGAATAGTGAGAAATTAACTTGGAATAGTGAGAAATTAACTTGCGAATAGTAAGAAACTCACTTGGAATAGTGAGAAATTAACTTGCGAATAGTGAGAAATTCACTTGCGAATAGTGAGAAATTAACTTGCGAATAGTGAGAAATTAACTTGGAATAGTGAGAAATTAACTAGAAATAGTGAGAAATTAACTTGGGAATAGTGAGAAATTAACTTGCGAATAGTGAGAAATTAACTTGGAATTGAAGGAAAAAGTCAGAATTGCAAGAACTAAAGTCGTAATTGCTAGAAAAGTTGGAATTGTGAGAAAAGGGGGAAATGCAAGAAATAAACTCGTAATTTCACAAAAAAATGGAATAGTGAGAAATTCACTTGGAATAGTGAGAAATTAACTTGGAATAGTGAGAAATTAACTTGCGAATAGTGAGAAATTCACTTGGAATAGTAAGAAATTCACTTGCGAATAGTGAGAAATTAACTTAGAATAGTGAGAAATTAACTTGGAATAGTGAGAAATTAACTTGGAATAGTGAGAAATTAACGTGCGAATAGTGAGAAATTAACTTGCGAATAGTGAGAAATTAACGTGCGAATAGTGAGAAATTAACTTGGAATAGTGAGAAATTAACGTGCGAATAGTGAGAAATTAACTTGCGAATAGTGAGAAATTAACGTGCGAATAGTGAGAAATTAACTTGGAATAGTGAGAAATTAACGTGCGAATAGTGAGAAATTAACTTGGAATTGTGAGAAATTAACTAGGAATAGTGAGAAATTAACTTGGAATTGTAGGAAAAAGTCAGAATTGCAAGAACTAAAGTCGTAATTGCTAGAAAAGTTGGAATTGTGAGAAAAGGGGAAAATGCAAGAAATAAACTCGTAATTTCACAAAAAACTGGAATAGTGAGAAATTAACTAGGAATAGTGAGAAATTAACTTGCGGATAGTGAGAAATTCACTTGAAATAGTGAGAAATTCACTTGGAATAGTGAGAAATTAACTTGCGAATAGTGAGAAATTAACTTGCGAATAGTGAGAAATTAACTTGGAATAGTGAGAAATTAACTTGGAATAGTGTGAAATTAACTTAGAATAGTGAGAAATTAACTTAGAATAGTGAGAAATTAACGTGCGAATAGTGAGAAATTCACTTGGAATAGTGAGAAATTCACTTGCGAATAGTGAGAAATTCAATTGGAATAGTGAGAAATTAACTTGGAATAGTGAGAAATTAACTTGGAATAGTGAGAAATCAACTTGCGAATAGTGAGAAATTCACTTGGAATAGTGTGAAATTAACTTAGAATAGTGAGAAATTAACTTGCGAATAGTGATAAATTCACTTGGAATAGTGATAAATTCACTTGCGAATAGTGAGAAATTCAATTGGTATAGTGAGAAATTAACTTGGAATAGTGAGAAATTAACTTGGAATAGTGAGAAATCAACTTGCGAATAGTGAGAAATTCACTTGGAATAGTGAGAAATTAACTTAGAATAGTGAGAAATTAACTTAGAATAGTGAGAAATTAACTTGCGAATAGTGAGAAATTCAATTGGAATAGTGAGAAATTAACTTAGAATAGTGAGAAATTAACTTGCGAATAGTGAGAAATTCAATTGGAATAGTGAGAAATTCACTTGCGAATAGTGAGAAATTAACTTAGAATAGTGAGAAATTAACTTGCGAATAGTGAGAAATTCACTTGGAATAGTGAGAAATTAACTTAGAATAGTGAGAAATTAACTTAGAATAGTGAGAAATTAACTTGCGAATAGTGAGAAATTAACTTAGAATAGTGAGAAATTAACTTAGAATAGTGAGAAATTAACTTGCGAATAGTGAGAAATTCAATTGGAATAGTGAGAAATTAACTAGGAATAGTGAGAAATCAACTTGCGCATAGTGAGAAATTCACTTGGAATAGTGAGAAATTAACTTGGAATAGTGAGAAATCAACTTGCGAATAGTGAGAAATTAACTTAGAATAGTGAGAAATTAACTTAGAATAGTGAGAAATTAACTTGCGAATAGTGAGAAATTCACTTGCGAATACTGAGAAATCAACTTGCGCATAGTGAGAAATTCAATTGGAATAGTGAGAAATTAACTTGGAATAGTGAGAAATCAACTTGCGAATAGTGAGAAATTAACTTAGAATAGTGAGAAATTAACTTAGAATAGTGAGAAATTAACTTAGAATAGTGAGAAATTAACTTGCGAATAGTGAGAAATTCACTTGGAATAGTGTGAAATTAACTTGGAATAGTGAGAAATTCACTTGGAATAGTGAGAAATTCACTTGCGAATAGTGAGAAATTAACTTAGAATAGTGAGAAATTAACTTGCGAATAGTGAGAAATTAACTTGGAATAGTGAGAAATTAACTTAGAATAGTGAGAAATTAACTTAGAATAGTGAGAAATTAACTTAGAATAGTGAGAAATTAACTTGCGAATAGTGAGAAATTCACTTGGAATAGTGAGAAATTCACTTGGAATAGTGAGAAATTCACTTGGAATAGTGAGAAATTCACTTGCGAATAGTGAGAAATTAACTTGGAATAGTGAGAAATTCACTTGCGAATAGTGAGAAATTAACTTAGAATAGTGAGAAATTAACTTGGAATAGTGAGAAATTCACTTGCGAATAGTGAGAAATTAACTTAGAATAGTGAGAAATTAACTTGCGAATAGTGAGAAATTAACTTGGAATAGTGAGAAATTCACTTGGAATAGTGAGAAATTCACTTGGAATACTGAGAAATTCACTTAGAATAGTGAGAAATTAACTTGCGAATAGTGAGAAATTCACTTGCGAATAGTGAGAAATTCACTTTGAATAGTGAGAAATTAACTTGGAATAGTGAGAAGTTAAACTTAGAATAGTGAGAAATTAACTTAGAATAGTGAGAAATTAACTTGGAATAGTAAGAAATTAACTTGGAATAGTGAGAAATTAACTTGGAATAGTGAGAAATTAATTTGCGAAAAGTGAGAAATTAACTTGCGAATAGTGAGAAATCAACTTGAAATAGTGAGAAATGAACATGGAATAGTGAGAAATTAACTTGTGAATAGTGAGAAATTAACTTGTGAATAGTGAGAAATTAACTTGGAATAGTAAGAAATTAAGTTGAAATAGTGAGAAATTAACTTGCGAATACTGAGAAATTAACTTGTGAATACTGAGAAATTAATTTGGAATAGTAAGAAATTAAGTTGAAATAGTGAGAAATTAATTTGCGAATACTGAGAAATTAACTTGGAATAGTGAGAAATTAATTTGCAAATAATAGGGAAAAATTCAGAGTTGCAAGAACTAAAGTCGTAATTGCTAGAAAAGTTGGAATTGCGAGAAAAGGGGAAATGCAAGAAATAAACTCATAATTTCACAAAAAACTCGGAATTATGAGAAATAAACTCATAATTGCAACAACAACAAAAAACTAGGAATTACGAGAAATAAACAAAATTGCAAGGAAAAACTCGGAATAGCGAGAACAAAAAAATTGGAATTGCAAAAAAAAAACCTAGAATAGTGAGAAATTAACTCTTTTGCTAGAAACAAATGTGGAATTGCAGGAAACGTTGGAATTGCGAGAAAAGTGGGAAATGCAAGAAATAAACTCGGAATTTCAAGAAATAACTGCAAGAAAAAAAACTTGGAATAGTGAGAAATTAATTTGGAATTGCTAGAAATAAACTTGGAATTGCAGGAAAAGTCAGAATTGCAAGAGCTAAACTCATATAATTGCAAAAAAAAATTACTTGTAATTGTAAGAAAAGTTGGAATTACTAGAAAAGTGGGAAATGCAAGAAACAAACTCGGAAAGTCACAAAAAACTCGGAATTACGAGAAATAAACTCTAAAAAGTCACCATTAACTTTTTCTTTCTATGGCGGAAAAAAGCTTCCATATTAAATGGCAATTAGTGCATGCAAAAAAAATATCAGTAACACTTCAGTTTAGAGTCCAATTCTCACTGTTAAATAGTTAATAATTGCATGCATACTAATAGAAAACTGGCTACACATACGAATGCCTCATTCTGCATCCCCTAATCACCCAATACCCAATCTTAACTACCGTACCAACTTAAGCAGAAATTAACAGTTTATTGAGGTAAAACTCATCATTAATAGTGAGAAATGGACCCTAATCTAAAGTGTGACCAAAATATCATCTGTTTTTTTGACGCTATTATTCTCCATATTTAAAAAAAATAAAAATAAGCCAATCAGTAAATACCTATAACATTTTCTTAAAAACTCCTTTACATTTATGCATTTCCTGATGCATAACTTCCCAAAAACGAACAAAAGCAGTTTTTGTAAAAAAAAAGAGCCAACAATATTCATAATATAAAATGGCTGCTTTATTAAACTCAAACGTGCGTTCCTGATGGTAAATGGTAAATGGACTGCATTTATATAGCGCTTTTAACAGACCCTATGGCCATCCAAAGCGCTTTACATTTTGCCTCACATTCACCCATTCACACACCGACGGCGATGTCAGCCATGTAAGGCGCCATCCAGCTCGTCGGGAGCAGCTGGGGTTAGGTGTCTTGCTCAAGGACACTTCGACACTTGGTCAGGTGGAACCGGGGATTGAACCACCAACCATTTGATTTGTAGACAATCTACAAACAATCTGATGCTTTCTTGATGGAGAGCACTCGATAAAGAGGCCATACGACACGCTGAGATATAACTAAATGGCTACCGTATGCGTCACATGACCTACAGATATAACTGGTCTCAGAGATATATTTACACTAGTCAGACTGGTTAAGTGTTTCATTCTCAGAGCTGTGACTGTCACAAGCTTCAGGCTTTACAACGGTTACCCATTAAACACAAGAGCGGAAGATCCAGACGGGTGGATATTTACTAATAAACCTTAAATATTGATGCAATATTGTTGTAACTGTGACAGGATTTTCCATAGCTGTGATATAGTTTCACATTAAATGGACATAAGTTGCAGAATTTGAGTTTTGCCAATCACTAGTGAATTTTCAATATATTATGTTTTTTCAGGCATAATATGCATAAATTAATGTAAAATTATGAGGCAACATTCAGAGATTTTAAGATGCATCTGCAGTACAATTGCCACATATTTGATGATAATCTGAGCTTGTACACGAGTTACATCCAGAATAGATTATGAGTTATAAAGTCAAGGCTTACATTTTCCTCTCTTCATCAAGTTCATGTGGTCCAGGAATGTCACGCTCTGTTTAGACAAGTTCAAAATGAACCCATACAAAACTACTACATCATTACACATGATTCACATTGTGTTTGTGCGTTCTGATCAAGACACACACACGTGCACGCGCACACACACACACACACACGCCTGAAACTGAGGAAACCAAACAAGCAAACGCTGTTGAACGTCTCAATCTGCTGTTATGTTCTGGCACTCACAGCTCAGCTTTATTTAGGGCTGTAAAAACTATAATTCATGTTATCTGTAATTGTATCCTCAAGAGTTAAATCTCACCATGGACTGCCATTCAAATTTCTAATTGTTGATATCAATAATTGATTTCTTACTAATTGAAATTCCACTTCCCCATTTCAAATTCAATTCTTACTAGTGAAGTCATCATTTTTTTATATCAAAATTCAGTTTTCACTTCTGGATATCCGTGAATGAATTTTAAAATTTGCTATTTTCTGATATCTGCAAATGATTTCAATAATCAGAAGAGTATTTCCAGATAATATTCACATCCATGATATCAGACATTGACAGTGTCACTAGTGACGATCAAATGATCTATTAACATTTTTACCTGCAGCAAATCCAAATGTTGAAATCAAGAACAGACATTTGCACTAGTAACCATGCAATTATGGATACCAAAAATTAATGTTATTCCAAGTGCTTGTCCTTGCATTTCCGAGTTTTTCCTTTTTTGTGTGTGTGTGAATTTGACTATTTCTTGCACTTCCAAGTTTTTCCCCTTGCAATTCCGAGTTAACTTCTTGCACTTCAGAGTTCATTTCTTGCAATTCTGAGTTCATTTCTTGATATTCCGAGTTAACTTCTTGCACTTCCGAGTTCATTTCTTGCACTTCTGAGTTCATTTGTTGATATTCCGAGTTAACTTCTTGATATTCCGAGTTCATTTCTTGATATTCCGAGTTCATTTCTTGATATTCCGAGTTCATTTCTTGATATTCCGAGTTCATTTCTTGATATTCCGAGTTCATTTCATGATATTCCGAGTTCATTTCTTGATATTCCGAGTTCATTTCTTGATATTACGAGTTCACTTCTTGATATTCCGAGTTTATTTCTTGTACTTCCGAAGTTCATTTCTTGATATTCTGAGTTTCTTTCTTGATATTCCGAGTTAATTTCTTGCACTTCCGAGTTAATTTCTTGCACTTCCGAGTTCATTTCTTGATATTCCGAGTTCATTTCTTGATATTCCGAGTTCATTTCTTGATATTCCGAGTTCATTTCTTGATATTACGAGTTCACTTCTTGATATTCCGAGTTTATTTCTTGTACTTCCGAAGTTCATTTCTTGATATTCTGAGTTTCTTTCTTGATATTCCGAGTTAATTTCTTGCACTTCCGAGTTAATTTCTTGCACTTCCGAGTTCATTTCTTGATATTCCGAGTTCATTTCTTGATATTCCGAGTTCATTTCTTGATATTCCGAGTTCATTTCTTGATATTCCGAGTTTATTTCTTGATATTCCGAGTTCATTTCTTGCACTTCCGAAGTTCATTTCTTGATATTCCGAGTTTATTTCTTGATATTCCGAGTTCATTTCTTGCACTTCCGAAGTTCATTTCTTGATATTCCGAGTTTATTTCTTGCACTTCCGAGTTTATTTTTTGTACTTCCGAAGTTCATTTCTTGATATTCCGAGTTCATTTCTTGATATTCCGAGTTCATTTCTTGATATTCCGAGTTTAATTCTTGCACTTCCGAGTTTATTTCTTGATATTCCGAGTTCATTTCTTGATATTCCGAGTTCATTTCTTGATATTCCGAGTTCATTTCTTGATATTCCGAGTTCATTTCTTGATATTCCGAGTTTATTTCTTGATATTCCGAGTTCATTTCTTGCACTTCCGAAGTTCATTTCTTGATATTCCGAGTTTATTTCTTGATATTCCGAGTTCATTTCTTGCACTTCCGAAGTTCATTTCTTGATATTCCGAGTTTATTTCTTGCACTTCCGAGTTTATTTTTTGTACTTCCGAAGTTCATTTCTTGATATTCCGAGTTCATTTCTTGATATTCCGAGTTCATTTCTTGATATTCCGAGTTTATTTCTTGCACTTCCGAGGTCATTTCTTGATATTCCGAGTTCATTTCTTGATATTTCGAGTTTATTTTCTTAAAATTCAGAGTAGTAATTAGCAAGAATTGTATTTCTGATCTGTTGAAACTAGAATTTAAAACTAGTAGTTGAAATTCTATTGCATTTGCATTTTAACTAGTGAAAATGTAATAGTTGAAATAAAGAATATCCAGGGAATTAATAAAAATTAAAACAGCTTGCCATATAATCAGTCTTACTTTTCAGATTAGACCAATCTACATGTTTATATAACTTACTTACAAACATTAGTCAAGTCTAAACAGTTGATGCACATGGCCACTTTATAAAGCGTTACCAGTAAATGTATTCATTTTGCTTTAGAGGTGAAATTAATTCAGTAAGAGGAATTGAAGCGCTTTTGTTGCACTGCACAAATATCTGCCAGTGAGGTAAGAAAAAAAAGTTGTCCTCCCTCAGAATGAAGTTTCTTAAGCAGATATTTGTTCTTGTTTTAAGAATAAACTCTCTTCATTTTGATCAGTATTTCCAAGCTAATGTCCTCAGCCATTTTACTTCTCCATTAAATGTTTCTCGATTTAAGAACTTCTAGAGATTTGCACTGGAAAACAAGACAACATCATTTTGCACCAAAAAATGCTCTTCTTATTTAGTATTTTTGTCTTGTTTTCAGTCCAAATATAGAATTATTCTTAAATCAAGATGCCTTTACTAGATAATTAAAATGAAATAAGATATTTTTGCTTGTTTTCTGGGAAAAAATATCTAAATGAAGAGAGTTTTTGCTTAAAACAGCCAAAATGATCTGCCAATGGGGTGAGAAAAATAATCTTATTTCTGTTTGAGACGGAAACAAGAAACAAGATTTCAAACAGAAATCAGATTATTTTTCTCACCCCATCGGCAGATCATTTTGCCTGTTTTAAGCAAAAACTCACTTCAGTTTGATTTTATTTTTTTAAAAAACAAGAAAAAATGTCATGTTGATTTACTGATCTAGTAAAGGCATCTTGATTTAAGAATTGTTAGATATTTAGACTAGAAACAAGACAAATGACTGAGTAAGAAGAGCATTTTTTGCAGTGTGTGCAGTGATCCGTCTGGATTGGAAAGAGAGAAACCTGCGCGAGAGAACCGGAAAGACGAGGACAAAGCCGCTCACCGTTCGTTGTCTAAAACCACATGATCTTCAAGAGCTCGTCCTCTCAGATCCTCGCATGGCCTTTCTTCTGTCACTGCAACACACACACACACACACCATCCAGAGACCTGAACTGAGACCAAATGGAGTTTGAAAACCAGAAAAGAGGTCAATCTGTCTTACCTGGAGCTGAGGATGGCCGTTACGTTCCTCTCTCTCTCTGTCTCTCACACACACACACACACACACACGGGTTCTCCCATCAGCCTGTAGAGCTGCGTGCCGCTGCATGTTCTTAGGCTTTGGGAGCGTCTCTATCCGATCTGAGTCACCAGCAGACTTCTACTGTGCTCTTCCTGTAGGTCAGAAACACACACCAGTTTAGTCACTTCTATAAGGAGTAAAGCCTCACTAAAGGCCTGATCATATGACCAATGATGATAAACATATAGCTGGAAGATATCATCACAGTTATGACGAGAACTACATCCTTACAATCCCATTCAGCGGTGCGCTTCACAAAGACAACTGTGGTCGAAAGTCCCCATGAAATCAAAATTGACGTTTTTTTATCTTTTAGTATGAATATGTTGGTCTTACGGTTATCTATAAGCTAGTGCGCTCCAAAACACATTTAGAAGATATAAGCATTCAAAACGTATAGTCTCTCACTTCCGCCAGTATGGATCATTACATTACTCTGCACTTCAGCGTCTCATCAGATTTTCTGTCCAATCAAATGCTCTTTAGAATCTGAAGCCCCGCCCCCAGCATTACAAAAAGATGCTGAAGCTGCGGCTGAAATCTGTCACTTGTTTACACATTTACTGTTTCTACATGTCACAGTGCACTATATAGGGGATGGGGAATGATCAGACAGTGCACTATATAGGGGATAGGGAACGATCAGACAGTGCACTATATAGGGGATGGGGAATGATCAGACAGTGCACTATATAGGGGATGGGGAATGATCAGACAGTGCACTATATAGGGGATGGGGAATGATCAGACAGTGCACTATATAGGGGATGGGGAATGATCAGGCAGTGCACTATATAGGGGATGGGGAATGATCAGGCAGTGCACTATATAGGGGATGGGGAATGATCAGGCAGTGCACTATATAGGGGATGGGGAATGATCAGGCAGTGCACTATATAGGGGATAGGGAACGATCAGACAGTGCACTATATAGGGGATAGGGAATGGTCAGACAGTGCACTATATAGGGGATGGGGAATGATCAGACAGTGCACTATATAGGGGATGGGGGATGATCAGACAGTGCTCTATATAGGGGATGAGGAACGATCAGGCAGTGCTCTATATAGGGGATGAGGAACGATCAGGCAGTGCACTATATAGGGGATAGGGAACGATCAGGCAGTGCACTATATAGGGGATAGGGAACGATCAGACAGTGCACTATATAGGGGATTGGGAACGATCAGGCAGTGCACTATATAGGGGATGGGGAATGATCAGGCAGTGCACTATATAGGGGATAGGGAACGATCAGACAGTGCACTATATAGGGGATGGGGAATGATCAGACAGTGCACTATATAGAGGATAGGGAATGATCAGACAGTGCACTATATAGGGGATGGGGGATGATCAGACAGTGCACTATATAGGGGATAGGGAATGGTCAGACAGTGCACTATATAGGGGATGGGGAATGATCAGACAGTGCACTATATAGGGGATGGGGAATGATCAGGCAGTGCACTATATAGGGGATAGGGAACGATCAGACAGTGCACTATATAGGGGATGGGGAATGATCAGACAGTGCACTATATAGGGGATGGGGAATGATCAGACAGTGCACTATATAGGGGATGGGGGATGATCAGACAGTGCTCTATATAGGGGATGAGGAACGATCAGGCAGTGCTCTATATAGGGGATGAGGAACGATCAGGCAGTGCACTATATAGGGGATAGGGAACGATCAGGCAGTGCACTATATAGGGGATAGGGAACGATCAGACAGTGCACTATATAGGGGTTTGGGAACGATCAGGCAGTGCACTATATAGGGGATGGGGAATGATCAGGCAGTGCACTATATAGGGGATAGGGAACGATCAGACAGTGCACTATATAGGGGATGGGGAATGATCAGACAGTGCACTATATAGAGGATAGGGAATGATCAGACAGTGCACTATATAGGGGATGGGGGATGATCAGACAGTGCACTATATAGGGGATGGGGAATGATCAGACAGTGCTCTATATAGGGGATGAGGAACGATCAGGCAGTGCACTATATAGGGGATAGGGAACGATCAGACAGTGCACTATATAGGGGATAGTGAACGATCAGACAGTGCACTATATAGGGGATAGGGAACGATCAGAAAGTGCACTATATAGGGGATGAGGAACGATCAGGCAGTGCTCTATATAGGGGATAGTGAATGATCAGACAGTGCACTATATAGGGGATAGGGAACGATCAGGCAGTGCTCTATATAGGGGATAGGGAACGATCAGACAGTGCACTATATAGGGGATAGGGAACGATCAGGCAGTGCACTATATAGGGGATGAGGAACGATCAGGCAGTGCTCTATATAGGGGATGAGGAACGATCAGGCAGTGCTCTATATAGGGGATAAGGAACGATCAGGCAGTGCACTATATAGGGGATGAGGAACGATCAGGCAGTGCACTATATAGGGGATAGGGAATGATCAGACAGTGCTCTATATAGGGGATAGGGAACGATCAGGCAGTGCACTATATAGGGGATGGGGAATGATCAGACAGTGCACTATATAGGGGATAGGGAACGATCAGACAGTGCACTATATAGGGGATGAGGAACGAGCAGACGGTGCACTATATAGAGGATAGGGAACGATCAGACAGTGCACTATATAGGGGATAGGGAACGATCAGACAGTGCTCTATATAGGGGATAGGGAACGATCAGACAGTGCACTATATAGGGGATGAGGAACGAGCAGACGGTGCACTATATAGAGGATAGGGAATGATCAGAGAGTGCACTATATAGGGGATAGGGAACGATCAGACAGTGCACTATATAGGGGATAGGGAACGATCAGACAGTGCACTATATAGGGGATGAGGAACGATCAGACGGTGCACTATATAGAGGATAGGGAATGATCAGACAGTGCTCTATATTGGGGATAGGGAACGATCAGACAGTGCTCTATATAGGGGATGAGGAACGATCAGGCAGTGCTCTATATAGGGGATAGGGAATGATCAGACAGTGCACTATATAGGGGATGGGGGATGATCAGACAGTGCACTATATAGGGGATAGGGAATGGTCAGACAGTGCACTATATAGGGGATGGGGAATGATCAGACAGTGCACTATATAGGGGATGGGGAATGATCAGGCAGTGCACTATATAGGGGATAGGGAACGATCAGACAGTGCACTATATAGGGGATGGGGAATGATCAGACAGTGCACTATATAGGGGATGGGGAATGATCAGACAGTGCACTATATAGGGGATGGGGGATGATCAGACAGTGCTCTATATAGGGGATGAGGAACGATCAGGCAGTGCTCTATATAGGGGATGAGGAACGATCAGGCAGTGCACTATATAGGGGATAGGGAACGATCAGGCAGTGCACTATATAGGGGATAGGGAACGATCAGACAGTGCACTATATAGGGGTTTGGGAACGATCAGGCAGTGCACTATATAGGGGATGGGGAATGATCAGGCAGTGCACTATATAGGGGATAGGGAACGATCAGACAGTGCACTATATAGGGGATGGGGAATGATCAGACAGTGCACTATATAGAGGATAGGGAATGATCAGACAGTGCACTATATAGGGGATGGGGGATGATCAGACAGTGCACTATATAGGGGATGGGGAATGATCAGACAGTGCTCTATATAGGGGATGAGGAACGATCAGGCAGTGCACTATATAGGGGATAGGGAACGATCAGACAGTGCACTATATAGGGGATAGTGAACGATCAGACAGTGCACTATATAGGGGATAGGGAACGATCAGAAAGTGCACTATATAGGGGATGAGGAACGATCAGGCAGTGCTCTATATAGGGGATAGTGAATGATCAGACAGTGCACTATATAGGGGATAGGGAACGATCAGGCAGTGCTCTATATAGGGGATAGGGAACGATCAGACAGTGCACTATATAGGGGATAGGGAACGATCAGGCAGTGCACTATATAGGGGATGAGGAACGATCAGGCAGTGCTCTATATAGGGGATGAGGAACGATCAGGCAGTGCTCTATATAGGGGATAAGGAACGATCAGGCAGTGCACTATATAGGGGATGAGGAACGATCAGGCAGTGCACTATATAGGGGATAGGGAATGATCAGACAGTGCACTATATAGGGGATGGGGAATGATCAGACAGTGCACTATATAGGGGATGGGGGATGATCAGACAGTGCACTATATAGGGGATGGGGAATGATCAGACAGTGCTCTATATAGGGGATGAGGAACGATCAGGCAGTGCACTATATAGGGGATAGGGAACGATCAGACAGTGCACTATATAGGGGATAGTGAACGATCAGACAGTGCACTATATAGGGGATAGGGAACGATCAGAAAGTGCACTATATAGGGGATGAGGAACGATCAGGCAGTGCTCTATATAGGGGATAGTGAATGATCAGACAGTGCACTATATAGGGGATAGGGAACGATCAGGCAGTGCTCTATATAGGGGATAGGGAACGATCAGACAGTGCACTATATAGGGGATAGGGAACGATCAGGCAGTGCACTATATAGGGGATGAGGAACGATCAGGCAGTGCTCTATATAGGGGATGAGGAACGATCAGGCAGTGCTCTATATAGGGGATAAGGAACGATCAGGCAGTGCACTATATAGGGGATGAGGAACGATCAGGCAGTGCACTATATAGGGGATAGGGAATGATCAGACAGTGCTCTATATAGGGGATAGGGAACGATCAGGCAGTGCACTATATAGGGGATGGGGAATGATCAGACAGTGCACTATATAGGGGATAGGGAACGATCAGACAGTGCACTATATAGGGGATGAGGAACGAGCAGACGGTGCACTATATAGAGGATAGGGAACGATCAGACAGTGCACTATATAGGGGATAGGGAACGATCAGACAGTGCTCTATATAGGGGATAGGGAACGATCAGACAGTGCACTATATAGGGGATGAGGAACGAGCAGACGGTGCACTATATAGAGGATAGGGAATGATCAGAGAGTGCACTATATAGGGGATAGGGAACGATCAGACAGTGCACTATATAGGGGATAGGGAACGATCAGACAGTGCACTATATAGGGGATGAGGAACGATCAGACGGTGCACTATATAGAGGATAGGGAATGATCAGACAGTGCTCTATATTGGGGATAGGGAACGATCAGACAGTGCTCTATATAGGGGATGAGGAACGATCAGGCAGTGCTCTATATAGGGGATAGGGAATGATCAGACAGTGCACTATATAGGGGATGGGGGATGATCAGACAGTGCACTATATAGGGGATAGGGAATGGTCAGACAGTGCACTATATAGGGGATGGGGAATGATCAGACAGTGCACTATATAGGGGATGGGGAATGATCAGGCAGTGCACTATATAGGGGATAGGGAACGATCAGACAGTGCACTATATAGGGGATGGGGAATGATCAGACAGTGCACTATATAGGGGATGGGGAATGATCAGACAGTGCACTATATAGGGGATGGGGGATGATCAGACAGTGCTCTATATAGGGGATGAGGAACGATCAGGCAGTGCTCTATATAGGGGATGAGGAACGATCAGGCAGTGCACTATATAGGGGATAGGGAACGATCAGGCAGTGCACTATATAGGGGATAGGGAACGATCAGACAGTGCACTATATAGGGGTTTGGGAACGATCAGGCAGTGCACTATATAGGGGATGGGGAATGATCAGGCAGTGCACTATATAGGGGATAGGGAACGATCAGACAGTGCACTATATAGGGGATGGGGAATGATCAGACAGTGCACTATATAGAGGATAGGGAATGATCAGACAGTGCACTATATAGGGGATGGGGGATGATCAGACAGTGCACTATATAGGGGATGGGGAATGATCAGACAGTGCTCTATATAGGGGATGAGGAACGATCAGGCAGTGCACTATATAGGGGATAGGGAACGATCAGACAGTGCACTATATAGGGGATAGTGAACGATCAGACAGTGCACTATATAGGGGATAGGGGACGATCAGAAAGTGCACTATATAGGGGATGAGGAACGATCAGGCAGTGCTCTATATAGGGGATAGTGAATGATCAGACAGTGCACTATATAGGGGATAGGGAACGATCAGGCAGTGCTCTATATAGGGGATAGGGAACGATCAGACAGTGCACTATATAGGGGATAGGGAACGATCAGGCAGTGCACTATATAGGGGATGAGGAACGATCAGGCAGTGCTCTATATAGGGGATGAGGAACGATCAGGCAGTGCTCTATATAGGGGATAAGGAACGATCAGGCAGTGCACTATATAGGGGATGAGGAACGATCAGGCAGTGCACTATATAGGGGATAGGGAATGATCAGACAGTGCTCTATATAGGGGATAGGGAACGATCAGGCAGTGCACTATATAGGGGATGGGGAATGATCAGACAGTGCACTATATAGGGGATAGGGAACGATCAGACAGTGCACTATATAGGGGATGAGGAACGAGCAGACGGTGCACTATATAGATAGGGAACGATCAGACAGTGCACTATATAGGGGATAGGGAACGATCAGACAGTGCTCTATATAGGGGATAGGGAACGATCAGACAGTGCACTATATAGGGGATGAGGAACGAGCAGACGGTGCACTATATAGAGGATAGGGAATGATCAGAGAGTGCACTATATAGGGGATAGGGAACGATCAGACAGTGCACTATATAGGGGATAGGGAACGATCAGACAGTGCACTATATAGGGGATGAGGAACGATCAGACGGTGCACTATATAGAGGATAGGGAATGATCAGACAGTGCTCTATATTGGGGATAGGGAACGATCAGACAGTGCTCTATATAGGGGATGAGGAACGATCAGGCAGTGCTCTATATAGGGGATAGGGAACATACAAAGTTTTCACTTTTTAAAAGTGTTGTTTTAGCACAAAATTATTAATACATTGTTCATGGAAAGTGAAAGTTTTAAGCTGAATGTTTGTCGAATGTCTTTTAAATGTTACTACTCATTTCAGAATGTTTTGAGAACATTCAAAAGTAACATTCCCATAATGTTTGTTTGAAGAATGATTCAAACGGGATGTTCCATTAACCTTCACATAACCAAGACAAGAACACATTTCTAAAACCCATTCAGCAATAACATTTTCATAACATAAGCATCATTAGCATAACCATTGTTTGCTAGATAAACATGAAAGTATTAAACAATCATTCCTCTTTATATAGAACCTTTAAATTGAGGTCAAGAGTTCTTTAGATAACCTTTAACTTCTTCTAGAAGAAACATTACATACCTATTCTCTTTAATGTCTTGTTATTTTCTAGCCTTAGAAATGTGTGTATCAAATGTAAAACAGTAGCTATAGGGTTAAAATTATTAATCAGTCTGAATCCTTTCCCAAACTATTCCAGACAACTAAAGGAAGTTGACTCATAAAGTAGAACTGCAGCCTGAAACATTTCAGGACCACTGAAGAATTTGCGACACGCCCTTGATGTGTAAATGTGTCAGCTACAGATCTGCACCGACACGCAGCTGCTGCTGTTGATGATGCAGTCCAAGAGCCAACCAGAGGACTTGTTTACGGCTAAATGAATGGCTTATTCACTAGTTTATTACCAGACATGGAATTTAACCTAATAAATCTGTATAATTGGTTTGCAGTAACCCACAGATGTTCAAAAGTCAGCACAAAACGAAAGTAAGGCAGCGCATTGCATTTTGGGAGGTCAAGGTTTTCTGGTAAGCAGGGTCCAGCGACACACTGACAAAAAAAGTGTATATCACATCAAGCAATGATGTAACAATAGCTGTGTACATTATATGTTATGCACACATCTAAACTGTAAATAGACATTTAATATATTTGCATATATAACAAACTTTTAAAATGTCAAACATAAGAGCATTAAATAAACACTAACAGGTCTGAGCATTGTAATTATCAACATTATGTCAAAAAAGAATGTTTTTTTAAAGGAATAGTTCACCCAAAATGAAAATTATGTTTATCTGCTGACCCCCAGGGGATCCAAGGTGTGTTTGCTTCTTCAGGAGAACACAAATGAAGATTTTTAACTCTGGGGTGTATTTCTAGGAGCGTAAAAAACACAGACATACGAATCCATATTAAACCCTGTGGCTCGTGGAGACACATTGGTGTCCTAAGACACGAAACAGTGAACTATCCCTTTAAATGGATCAATTGGGCATTTTTCTTGCAACCATGCATTTAAGTTTATATGTGCCCTGAAGTTCTTATAAGGCAGTGAACATATAGTCACAATCTTAACACTGTCACACAAGCCACTTACCCAAGCTGATCTTAGCAGGTTTTCCAGGTGCGTTTCTCTGCTCAACAATGAATAACTCAAGAACACAGAAGTCATTTAACTAGCAAAAGAGCTCTGGACGCCCTGGGGACGTCAAACATTAACATACAGTTCATACAGTGTGAGAAGTGTGTGTGTGTGTTTTGCCTTATACAATTTTTCTGCTTCGCCACTGTATTTTTAATATGCTTTTTGGTGTTTTTGTTTGTTAGTGTAGTTAAAGATTAGACTATGATTTATCTGATCATGTAACATTTTATTGAAGATACTCAAACTGCATTAATACAAAGTAAAATACTCTTAAAATATGTTTTAATCTTAATTCATGTTCATAACATTTGCATACAATAAAATCAAGTTTCATTTTTAATATCATTGGTAACATTTTACAATAAGGTAGTTAATATTGGTTAACTACATTAAACTAATAATGAAAAATACTCCTAAAGCATTTATTAAACCTGGTTAATGTTAATTTCAACATTATACTAATATAATAGTTATCACTCTGCCACTAACTGACCTCTGCCAAAAAATAACCTGTCACTAACTGACCTCATGCCACTAACTAACCTCTGCCAATAACTAACCCCTGCTACTAATTTACCCCTGCCCATAACTAGCCTCCTGCCACAAACTAACCTGTCACTAACTAAACCCACCACTAACTTCAGCCACTAACTGACCCCTGCCACTAACTAACTTACCTCTGCCACTAACCGACCCCTGCCACTAGCTAATCTCTGCCACTAACTAACCTCTGCCACTAACCGACCCCTGCCACTAACTAACCTCTGCCATAAACGACCCCTGCCACTAGCTAATCTCTGCCACTAACTAACCTCTGCCACTAACCGACCCCTGCCACTAGCTAACCTCTGCCACTAACCGACCCCTGCCACTAGCTAACCTCTGCCACTAACTGACCCCTGCCACTGGCTAACCTCTGCCACTAACTGACCCCTGCCACTGGCTAACCTCTGCCACTAACTGACCCCTGCCACTGGCTAACCTCTGCCACTAACTGACCCCTGCCACTGGCTAACCTCTGCCACTAACTGACCCCTGCCACTGGCTAACCTCTGCCACTAACTGACCCCTGCCACTGGCTAACCTCTGCCACTAACTGACCCCTGCCACTAGCTAACCTCTGCCACTAGCTGACCCCTGCCACTAGCTAACCTCTGCCACTGACCCCTGCCACTAGCTAACCTCTGCCACTAACTGACCCCTGCCACTAACTGATCCCTGCCACTAGCTAACCTCTGCCACTAACTGACCCCTGCCACTAGCTAACCTCTGCCACTAGCTAACCTCTGCCACTAACTGACCCCTGCCACTAGCTAACCTCTGCCACTAACTGACCTCTGCAACTTACTAACTAACTAACTAACTAACTATATAACTAACCTCTGCCACTAACTAACTAACCTCTGCCACTAACTGACCCCTGCCACTAACTCATCAGTCACTAACTGACCCCTGCCACTAACTGACCCCTGCAACTAACTAACTAACTAACTAACTAACTAACCTCTGCCACTAACTGACGCCTGCGACTGACTAACTAACTAACTAACTAACTAACTAACTAACTAACTAACCTCTGCCACTAACTGACCCCTGCAACTAACTAACTAACTAACTAACTAACTAACTAACCTCTGCCACTAACTAACTAACTAACCTCTGTCACTAACTAACCTTTGCTACTAATTAACCTCGGCCACTAACTGACCCCTGCTACTAACTAACCTTTGCCACTAACTGACCCCTGCAACTAACTAACTAACCTCTGCCACTAACTGACCCCTGCAACTAACTAACTAACCTCTGCCACTAACTAACTAACTAACCTCTGTCACTAACTAACCTTTGCTACTAATTAACCTCGGCCACTAACTGACCCCTGCTACTAACTAACCTCTGCCACTAACTGACCCCTGCCACTAGCTAACTAACTAACTAACTAACTAACCAACCTCTGCCACTAACCGACCCCTGCAACTAACTAACTAAGTAACCTCTGCCACTAACTAACTAACTAACCTCTGTCACTAACTAACCTTTGCGACTAATTAACCTCGGCCACTAACTAACTAACTAACCTCTGTCACTAACTAACCTTTGCGACTAATTAACCTCGGCCACTAACTAACTAACTAACTAACTAACCTCTGTCACTAACTAACCTTTGCGACTAATTAACCTCTGCCACTAACTAACTAACTAACCTCTGTCACTAACTAACCTTTGCGACTAATTAACCTCTGCCACTAACTAACTAACTAACCTCTGTCACTAACTAACCTTTGCGACTAATTAACCTCGGCCACTAACTAACTAACCTCTGTCACTAACTAACCTTTGCAACTAACTAACTAACTAACTAACTAACTAACTAACTAACCTCTTCCTATCATTAACTCCTGCCACTCACGGGTCATTACTCTATTTACGGATAAGATGATAAACACACAGGCGAGTGATGCTTTGCGCAACCTCCAATGAAAATCATCCCGTCAGGTCTAAAACAAACACTTATAACAGGCAAACCATAGTGAACCAGGGCGAGACAAACCATGGTTTGAAAGAAGGACTGATGATATATTGATTCATTTCAATCATTAATTTTAAACAAAAAATAAAGATAACTAACTATTGAGCCCTTATTGTAAAGAGAGTTTGAATGAAGTAAATAATTACTAAAGCTGATTCACTCAGAGTTAATTATAAACAGCAGCGTGCGTCAGCGATGCACTATTCTGACCATTAGTGTTGAATTACAGGTTTGCAATGCAACATTCAGATAAGGTTGATACTTCATGAATATTCTCTTAGTAGTACAACATTTAAATAAACTTGTATATTTTAATTATTATGTAGCAACAGTTTCATAACGAGTGTGATACTTGAAGTTGTGTTATATAATCAAATAGCATTAATTCACTATAAAACAACCTATCGCTTTTAAAAATATACATAATCTTCTCAAAGACCGTTTCAGATTGCCTCAATCATTGAGACTAAACCGATATACTGAATTATCATTAATTAAAAAAACACCCATGCCTACATTGCAAAAATATTTTATTAACATGTATAAAAAACAATATACAACATTAATTCCATAGTTAATGTCACATGCAGTGAAAGTTACATGGCATTATTTTACAAAAAAAAATAGTGTGACTTGACTCAACATCAGGCATTCAGAAGCTGTTGCTCACATGACTGATGAGCTCAGAAAGAAAAAGCTCTGAGGACGTTTGCTCTGGATTCAAAATCATGTGGAAGAAGTCCATCCATGAGGAGTTTACAGGAGCGCTGAAAGAAAGAAGCGCAGGAAAAATCTCATCAGCTTCACGCGCTCACACACCAAAACCTAGATCAAAAGATACTCTAAAATAATAGTACAAAATATATTCATTTATATTTTATATAACGATCAGGCATAGCACTATGTATTTGTTCCCCTTTGTGCTGTGAGATCTGGCACCAAAATGTTAGCAGCAGATCCTTTAAGTCCTGTAAGTTGTGAGGTGAGGCCTCTACGGATCTGACATGTTTGTTCAGCTCATCCCACAGATGCTCGATTGGTTTGAGATCTGGGGAATCTGGAGGCCGAGTTAACACCTCAAACTCATTGTTCCCATAGTGCATCCTGGGGCCATGTGTTCCCCAGGTAAGCCACACACACACACACACCCGGCCATCCACATGATGTAAAAGAACACGTGATTCCTCAGACCAGGCCACCTTCTTCCATTGCTCCGTGGTCCAGTTCTGATGCTCACGTGCCACTGTTGGTGCTTACGGCGGGGTCAGAGGTCACCCTGACTGGTCAGCGGCTATGCCGCCCCATACGCCTCAGACTGAGCTGCTCTGTGTATTCTGACAGCTTTCTATCAGAACCAGCATTAACTTCTGGAGCAGTTTGAGCTCCAGTAGCTCGTCTGTTTGATCGGACCCCACGGGCCAGCCTTCGCTCCCCACGTGCATCAATGAGCCTTGGCCGCCCATGACCCTGTGGCCGGTTCTCCACTGGTCCTTCCTTGGAGCACTTTTGATAGATACTGACCACTGCAGACCGGGAACAGCCCACAAGAGCTGCAGTTTTGGAGATGCTCTGACCCAGTCGTCTAGCCGTCACAATCTGGCCAAACTCGCTCAAATCCTTACGCTTGCCCATTTCTCCTGCTTCACACACATCAACTCTGAGGACAAAATGTTCACTTGCTGCCTAATATATCCCACCCACTAACAGGAAATGAAGAGATCATCAGTTTTAATCACTTCAATATACATACACACATACATACACACTAGTAGCTGATATTGATTGTACCTCAGAGATCCAGAACATTCATCCAAACTCCAGGCCGAATTCTCCTGCCTTACTTTCATTGGTCGATTAAAAAGCAGCATGTGCACGATTTCTGCAAGGCCAATCAGATCAACCTGTCACAAGAGCAGAAATAAATCACAAGAATGAAATGCAACAATTTAGGGGTGACCCCGAATAGCCAAAGATTTGATGCATCGGATCATACCATTTTGGCAATATGGGGGAGCTCAATGTGTAATTTCACACAGAACAACTGGTTTTGTACGGTTATATTAAGTTACATAGAGCATTACTAATGCTTCTAAAAAAAAAACGCGAAAAGAAAGAAGCCTCCAATAAATATTTTTAACGCGCGCGCGCGCGCGCGTGTGTGTGTGTGTGTGTGTGTGTGTGTGTGTGTGTGTGTGTGTGTGTGTGTGTGTGTGTGTGTGTGTGTGTGTGTGTGTGTGTAAATAAATCCAACCACCCCTGTGACAGATTTAAGTTTCACTTTCCCTAATCTGTGACAGGTCTGGAATAAGAAAATCTAAAGTGTGGATGCACTTTGAAATGATAAAAGATGATCCAAAAAAAGGTAAAATGCAAGTTGTGCCAACAGATCATGTCCTATCACTCCTCAACAACAAACATGGCTTTCCTCTTAAAACAGGTACACTTCTTACCAATAAAATGATACACACTGATTCTGATTCACTTATAATGGCGATATTAATTTACGAATAGCAATATCATATGTTGGGACTTAAAATATGTTCGTCTTTTTGGATTTATTATCAGTAAAATCAGGAGCACACTGCTGAAGGCCAACGTTAACAAGTTGGATTTCCTCGCACACAATTTGAAAAGACTCAAACGCACACAAGCAGAGTGAAAGACTGGACTCGAGTAGGGTACAAGTGTTTTTAAATTTTTTACCCGTTTCTAATTTTAATTTGCTGTGAACATGTTTAGCTAAAAAACTGCCAGGTTAGCGTTTTTTGTCGTTTCAGCAGTTAATAAGAAAAAGTTCACCATTCTGGATAAACTTTCGTTGTTTTAATAATGAATTTATATTGATTTTATTTATTGATCACTCAGGGTTACCCAATTTAACTGTGGCTTGCACACATTATGCTCCCACTGACTTGATTCTGACTTCATTTAATTTTTTATAGATTTTTTTTATTATTAGAAATGTTTATATATATGCTTTTTATTATTTTTCATTGTGTTGATGTTCAAAATGTTCTTTTATATATTTGTGTGATGTTCTGTATTTCGATCACGGCTTTAAAATGTTATGAAAAAACGTTTTAAGAATGTTTATTCAACACATTGCCTTTTATTTAAACCTAAATAAGAAGGCCATTGTCAGCTCGTCTGTCAGATGGCAGGCAGTTTTGGTCGCTTTATTAAAAGTTGTTGCTGTGTGCAGTGTGTAAAGGAAAATAAAAATAGTTTTACCCTCCTGCACACCTATACACACACACATAGATGATTCAACTATCAGTCAATTATAAAAAAAGATTTGACAATTCTGATTCGAATGTGTAAATCCTTAGTTTGGGACACCCCTACAACAATTATTGCTTTATACCCTCTCATATAAACCAACCCAAAGGATTATTAGGAACACACACTAATACTGTGTTTGACTCTTTCGCCTTCAGAACTGCCTTAATTCTGCGTGGCATTGATCAACAAGCTGCTGAAAGCATTCTTTAGAAATGTCGGCCCGTATTGATAGGAGAGCATCTTGCAGTTGATGGAGATTTGTGGGATGCACATCCAGGGCACGAAGCTCCCGTTCCACCACATCCCAAAGATGCTCTATTGGGTTGAGATCTGGGGACTGTGGCGGCCATTTTAGTACAGTCAAGTCATTGTCATGAAATGATTGGTGCTTTGTGACATGGTGCATTATCCTGCTGGAAGTTGCCATCAGAGGATGGGCACATGGTGGTCATAAAGGGATGGACATGGTCAGAAACAATGCTCATGTCGGCCGTGGCATTTAAACGATGCCCAATTGGCACTAAGGGGCCTAAAGTGTGCCAAGAAAACATCCCCCACACCATTACACCACCACCACCAGCCTGCACAGTGGGAACAAGGCATGATGGATCCATGTTCTCATTCTGTTTACGCCAAATTCAGACTCTACCATCTGAATGTCTCAACAGAAATCGAGACTCATCAGACCAGGCAACATTTCTCCAGTCTTCAACTGTCCAATTTTGGTGAGCTCGTGCAAATTGTCGCCTCTTTTTCCTATGTGTAGTGGAGATGAGTGGTCCCCGGTGGGGTCTTCTGCTGTTGTAGCCCATCCGCCTCAAGGTTGTGTGTGTTGTGGCTTCACCAATGCTTTGCTGCATACCTCGGTTGTAACGAGTGGTTATTTCAGTCAAAGTTGCTCTTCTATCAGCTTGAATCAGTCAAAATCCCAGTAACTGAGCAGATTGTGAAATACGTCTGGCACCAACACCATGCCACGCTCAAAACGGCTTAAATCACCTTTCTTTCCCATTCTGACATTCAGTTTGGAGTTCAGGAGATTGTCTTGACCAGGACCACACCCCTAAATGCATTGATGCAACTCCCATGTGATTGGTTGATTAGATAATGGCATTAATGAGAAATTGAACAGGTGTTCCTAATAATCCTTTAGGTGAATGTATTTGACTAGTCATTAATGTACGGACGGATACAAGCGGCAGGATGAATGTACCTGATAAGGTGACGCAGAAGGAGACAGAAGACCCTGTTGTATGTAGTCCTGTGCAGAAGGAAGATCTTGTGCTGTTTTCACCTCACTCTGGAGCTCCAGATCCACTGCGTTTGAGAAATCTAGCACAGTGATGCCGCTGTGGCTACAAACACAGGATGAACGGCTTAGAAACGGGTATCAATACAAAACATAAGCTTGCATGTGCATGCGTGATATTCATGTACCTGTGGTAAAAGTACAGCGATTCCGGCTTCAGGCCTCCATGAACCACATGACAGGAATGAAACCGCTTCACCAGCTCCAGTAACAGAAGGACTAAACGTGAAACATCCTGACTAGCAATGGGCTCAGCAAGAAGATCCTAATGGATGGATGTTATGAGAAAAGGTTTTAAGAATATTTATCCACCACATTACCTTTTATTTAAACCTAAATAAGAAAGCCATTGTCAGTTCGTTTGTCAGTTGGTATGCAGATTGTGGCGCTTTATTAAAGGGTTTAGATCGGCCAAAAATGTAATGTCTGTCATTAACTCCTCTCCCTAATGTCGCTCCACACCCGCAAGACCTCCGTTCATCTTCACACACAGTTTAAGATATTTTATATTTAGTCCGAGGGCGTATGCAAGTGTATGCACACTATACTGTCCATGTCCAGAAAGGGAATAAAAACATCATCACAGTAGTCCATATGAGACATCAGTGGGTTAATTAGAGTCTCTTGAAGCATCCAAAATACATTTGGGTCCAAAAATAACAAAAACTACGACTTTATTCAGCATTGGCTTCTCTTCCGCGTTTGTGTTCAATCCTCAAATAAAGATTCAAACGGTTATGAATCAGTGAATTGATCCATGATTCGGATCGTGTCAAACTGCTGAAGTTGAATCTTTATTTGAGGATTGAACACAAACGCAGAAGAGAAGCCAATGCTGAATAAAGTCGTAGTTTTTGTTATTTTTGGACCCAAATGTATTTTGGATGCTTCAAGAGACTCTAATTAACCCACTGATGTCTCATATGGACTACTGTGATGATGTTTTTATTCCCTTTCTGGACATGGACAGTATAGTGTGCATACACTTGCATACGCTCTCGGACTAAATATAAAATATCTTAAACTGTGTGTGAAGATGAACGGAGGTCTTGCGGGTGTGGAGCGACATTAGGGAGAGGAGTTAATGACAGACATTACATTTTTGGCCGAACTAACCCTTTAAAAGTTGAAGTTTATTGAACAGCAGAAATGTTTGACTGAGGATTTGTAGAGGTTTAGAAGAAAAAGAAAAAGTAATTCACAAGAAGAACCTCAATGGTCAGGCCATCAGGAATCCTCCAGAGAGTCACACAGCCGTTCTCATACACATAGCAGGAGATCTGGACGAGACGATCATGTTGATCATGTGACAGTCGAGCTCTGAGCTGCGAACCAATGAAGAAATCCCACGGCACTGAGGAGGAGTGAAGCTGAACGGGAAAACCACAGGGATGAGGAAATATTTAAATATGGGAGAAATAAATAAATAAATAATCATAAAAACATGACTGACCCATTTTGTGTTTTTGAAAGTATCTCTTGAATGAATGATTCAGTGACTCATTCATAAAGACTTGTTTCATTATTGGATGAATCAGTGTTTTTTTTTTTTTAACAAATCTCGAGTGAATGATTCAATGACTCACTCATAAAGACTTCACTTGTTTCTTCATTGGATGAATCAGTATTTTTGAACAATTCTCTTGAGTGAGTGATTCATTGACTCACTCAAAGACTTCACTTGTTTCTTCATTGGATGAATCAGTATTTTTGAACAATTCTCTTGAGTGAGTGATTCATTGACTCACTCAAAGACTTCACTTGTTTCTTCATTGGATGAATCAGTATTTTTGAACAATTCTCTTGAGTGAGTGATTCATTGACTCACTCAAAGACTTCACTTGTTTTTTTCTTAGCGATAGATGATATTTACACTGAGTGCAAATTGCTGTAGTTTCTATCTACTAATTGTAAATAGTGATATATTCTATTTACACCACATCAAAGTATCAGTTCTTTGCCATATAAATTAGTAATTACATGTAATGTATCATTTATTTTGACAGATACATACTATTTGCACCTTAGTATTGTTGTGCATTAACAGGATGCAATAATAACAGTGTAAATTATTATTTTTATTTAAATCATCAAATGGATGCTGACTTAAAGGAACACTAAAAGCCCTCCTTACACCTATCCTTAACACTACCCAATAAATGCTTATATTATTATTAAACATTTTGTATGGCACTTTATTTCCACATTTAGAACATTTCCTTTATTTTTATTGAAAATAAATGCCTTTCCGATGTGATTTGTAATGAGAAAAGAGAGAAGAGCAAGCTTTGCAAAAGGCAGATTCAAAGCCATGTTGATCACGACAAAAACAGTGATCTAGTCGCAATGCATACGCTTTACTGGTTGTGCCACTGAGGACAGTGAATTACAGGCGTTTTTTTTATTTAAATGTTGTTTGGCACAGCCAGGCATTGTTAGGCAGAGCTAGTGCGAATAACACTTGTCAACAAGGCACGCTATTTGCACTTAGTGTGAATAGACAGTCCATATATATATATATAAAGGGTAAATCACCCTTTAATAGCAACTTGATGTTTCTAATAAATATTTTATCAATTACATCATTAAACCAGTAGGTGCTGACTTAAACGCTGATTCAGCCAATAAATATTTTTTTTTAGAGTGAGTCAAAAAAAAATGTTCACATTAAATATTTTTTAAATAGACTGCAGCATTCAGCATTAGGGCTGAACGATATATCGTTATCTTATCTATACCTAGATATGAACTTTCAAGATATTAATATCGAAAAAAGCAACAATATAGATGATATAGATTTCCCCTCTCCGCGCTTACCCTGCATACAACTCTGGCAGTCACAAAAAACATCAGTGCCCTTGAACGCACCGCTAAAGCCAGCACACACACACACTACCAGGGACGGGGGAACATTATTGTGTGTGTGTGTGTGTGTGTGGGTGGGGTGGGGGTGGGGGTGGGGGGTCCATGGTGACGCGTCATTGCCGTGTTAGTTTGTGCCGCAGATGCAGTTCAGAGAATCGGATCTGTTGGATTTACAACCTCTATGTTTACAACACGCAAATTCATCCACTTCTCCTGAAACACTTAAAAGTAAGTGGCTGGTGAACTGGGAATAGAATAGAGTAAACATTGAAGTTACTTACACAAGGTGTATATGATATGAATAAAACGTGTCGAATTATAATGAAAAGAATTATTATTACCTCTTCCATAGACATCAGTGTGTATTTTACAAACTCTAAATGTACTGGTTTTTTGTACTTATGTGTTTGAAACCTAAAATAAACAGTATGTGGTTGAAAACACTGAAAAGTTGTGATATACGACAGCTCTGAGCGCGCCTGTCTATGGCTAAAGTCAACATTTGATCATGTGATGCACTTGATCATCCGCTCCAGGGACCAGCCTAGACTGATTACACCTGTGTGATCGTACGTGCGAAAGGCTTATAAATGGGCACATATTTTTAAAGCTACACTGTGTAACTTTTTTTAGTTTATTCTTAGCTATAAACACTTAGTTCTTTCAAAAATATATGTGCTTATTAATGTATATTTACTTCTTTCAAGTAATAAAGTATTCTGGTAAGTTTATAATATGCCATTGAAAACACATACGGGTGAGGGGTTCGAGTGCCGGTCGCCATGTTGCTCCTCCATCTTGAAAGTACAGTAGCCAAAGAGGGACATACCCGTAAATTCAAGCTTCGCCTTTCGCGTTTTAACACTCGATGGCACCGTGTCGAATGTGAAGAGGGGGATTGCCATGTTAATCTTGGTCTGAATCGGCCACCGTAGGAGTTAAAACGAAATCAGAATTGAGAGGAACAGAAACTAATATTCACTGGATGGTCATATACCTTTACACTAGGGGTGTCCATGGTTAACCGATTAACCGTTAAAAATTGTGTAACCGAGTGAAACATTTTGCTCGGTTAAGTGGCGTCAATGACGTGCTTTGAAATTAGTTGTAATATATTATTGCATGCAATGCTTACCGCATTTTTCAGGCTATAAGTCGCTCCGGAGAATAAGTCGCATCAGTCAAAAAATGCGTCATGAAGAGGAAAATAACAAGTCGCACTGGACTATAAGTCGCATTAGGGCAGAAGCAGAGCGGGAGCCGCACACGCTGTGCATAACGGATCAGAAGAAAGAAAGTTTGAAGTGAGAAACTTGTGAGGAAGCTAATCGCGGACTGAAAGCAAGATGTCCAGAGCTGAAGGAACGAGTCCACAGATGCTTGAACTCTGCCGGGAGAGGCTCAGTCACGCGAGTCAAACGCTGTGTGGATTCCAAATCCTAATAGGATCTAATCGATCCTAATCATGCAGGCGCCCTAGCGGCCACTTGCATTGCTCGTGAACTGGAGCACATCTCATCCTAATTTAACGAAACTAGACATGAAATATATCTTAAGAAAGCTTGAAATGTCTTATAACAATTTAAAACGAAAAGAAATAGGCTACTCTCTGATTATGTAATCCATGATGTGCATTTCTCTCTATAGGCGCGTTCACTATACGGAGATGGTGGTCGTCAATAAAAATAATAACCCTGACGCACACTATGGTTAACCGAGTATTAACCGCTAAGTGCCTCGGTTAACGGTTAATGAAAAACTTGAAAACGTGCAGCCCTACTTTACACCACTAGATGGGGGAAAATATCCCGCAGTGGAGCTTTAAAATGTACTTAAATCTTTTTATTTTTCTGAGAAATGCTTGGTTTTCACCGAACACGTAGTCGTCATGTATTGTATCGATATCGAGATATCTGGCATGAAAATCGAGATATTAAATTTTGTCCATATCGTTCAGCCCTATTCAACATGTCAGTAAAACGACAAAACACATTACTAAAATAAAATATATAGTAATAAAACAAAATATAAAAAGATAACTCGAAATATAAATAAATACTATAATAGTATATAAATAAGCTGCACTGTAAAAATATATTTTAATAAATAAGCATATTTATTTATTTTTAGCAGTCTTCTGTACATCTCATTGGCCATTTCTTGACTGTATTAATTACTACCCAGCCAGTCAAAAAGTTGATGAAGTGCCAGACCTTCAGGAGGACGGTAGCATCGCTGGACGAGTAAACGGTGAAGTCCTTCAGCGTCCCCAACTCACAGCGGTAAATCAGCCTCTCTCCATCTGGAGGTGTGTGGAATATTCTATTAAATATTATTTTGCCAACAATTTAAAGGGTTAGTTCACCCAAAAATGAGCCTGTGATGTTTATCTGCTGACCCCTAGGGCATCCAACATGTATAGGTGTGTTTGGCCCAGTTCACACTGCAGGCAAAAGTGGCCCAATTCTGATTTTTTTGGGGTCAAGTGACCAGGTGAGACCTCTTCAGAGGTAGTATGAACACTTAAATCTAGCCCAGATCTGATTTTTTCAAATCAGATTTAGACCACATACATATGTGGTCCTGAATCAGACCCAGATCTGATTTTTTCCAATGCGGCCGCAGTGTGAACAACCAAAGCGGATTTGATGCGGATATGATGCATATTTTACATCAATCTATGTCGACATTTGTCACAATTATGCACCGGCGAGTTAGCCTTAGACACAACAGACACAGACCGTAACATTAAAAACTTGACTAGATATGGAGAATAGCGATGGAGCGAGTCAATGGAGGGAGAGTGAGGTGTTAGACCTAATTAGTACATGGGGAGATCCTTCAATTCAAGCTAAACTAGAAGGATCCTACCGTAACCGCTCCGTTTTTGAAAGCACACGAAATGGAAGAACGGGGACACAGAAGAACGTGGCTTCAGTGCCAAAGGAAGGAGACAAAAGGCCAAAATAACTAATTTTGCTCTCTTTTTTTTCGTTCTTCGTCCATTACACAAACATGTTTAAATAAAAGCGAAAATGCTTACTTCCTCTATAACCTCCCGAACTTTAGTGCAACACCGTGCCGCGTCTGATGTCATTGATATTGTTCTTTTGCACATGCGGGTTAGTTTGAAACCTAAACAGTTCACACTGGAATCAGATTTAGGCCACATTTTAAAAGGTAATGTGAACAGCCAAACAAAAAAATCAGATCTGAGCAAAAAATCAGAAATGAGCATTAAGACTTGCGGTGTTGAACGTGGCCTTTGTTTCTTCAGTAGAACACAAAAGAAGATTTTTAACTCAGCCGTTGCTGTGTGTCGGTCATATAATGATGTGAATGGGTAACAATTATACGAGAGGAAAGAAAACACGCTTAGACAACACACACACAGAGCCCTGTGGCTCATGACGGCACACTGATGTCTTAAGACACAAAACGATCAGTTTGTGTGAGAAACCGAGCCGTATTTATATCATTTTTACCTCAAATACAACGCTATATCCAACAGCCGGGGACGTGTTTCACTTCCAGTAAGGTCAATATACACGCTCTGGCTCGTATATCACATATCCAGATTGTGTATATTGACCTTACCGGAAGTGTTCCAGGCTGTTGGATATAGCGCTGTATTTGAGGTAAAAAAAATGATATAAATACGGCTCGATTTCTCACACAAATTCTTTGTGCATGTTGTCTAAGCATGGTTTTTTTGCTCTCATAGAACGTTATCCATTTACATCATTATATGACCTACACACAGCAAAGGTTGAGTTAAAACTCTTCATTTGTGTTCTCCTGAAGAAACAAACACACCTTCATGTTGGATGCACTGGGGGTCAGCAGATAAACATCACAGGCTCATTTTTGGCTGAACTATCCCTTTATCATAAAATCATTACTGCATCTGTGCATGAGCTTTCCATATACCGAGATTTACGTCATCATTCCCACAGGTGTCAGGCACAAGTCCAGTTTTACGGTGAAAGTTGGAAAGCGTTGTCAGGTTTGCTTGCTGAAACAGCCTGGATCTCACAGCCGGACTACAGACGTCCTCAGACTCAATGACTGATACTACATGCACAAATACAAATGTTAACATTACAAGTGTTTTCTTCCAAATCATTTCTGAAAGCTCTTGTTGTTGATAATACTTAGTGTGTGTTAGAGTTGCATGATTAATCGAGCTTTGACAAGTACAAATCACAGAGAGATCCATTATCATGTACAAATAGGAAACTGCTTCAAAACTAGTCTTTTCAACTTCACCGGATTATTATTTTTTTGGTCTCAAAATCATTCAAATGATCACAGAAGTACTGAATAAAATCTGTATCATTACATTGTTACACTAGTAGTAGTCATTGAATCGTTCACTCAAGAGATTTGTTTAAAAACACTGATTCATCCAGTAATGAAACAAGTCTTTGAATCTTTTGAGTGAATGATTCAATGACTCGCTTGTTTAAAAACGTTGATTCAAGACAACAAGTGATGTCTTTATGAGCGAGTCATTTAATCATTCACTCAAGAGATTCATTCAAAAACACTGAATCGTAATCTCCATTTTAAACAGAAAGAATTGTTACTCTCAGTCATCCAACACTCAAAAATATACAATTCAATGACAAACATGTTTTTAACAGTCACTTGTCTCCACCTACTGGTGTAACGATGTACTGATACAATCATTATTTGAAGAGTCAAGTTACTTTCAAAAGGTGATTTAATCTAGATTGTGAAATTGCTTTTAATAATTAATAATGCAGCTCCACAACTGATCTAGTTTCACTAAGAGACCATATAAACTCTAAACCATGAGCTTCATTTCCCACCATTCTCCAGCACAGTGTCTGGTCTCTCCACAGCTCGGCTCTTCTCAGAGTCACTGAAGCGTTTCATGGGATCCTGGGAAAAGTTGGCGAAGGAAGTGCCGCCCCACTCCTGACTGATCTCTAAGATAGGACTATGAACACAAAACATAGACAAAAAAAAAAAGAAGAATACAATTTTGATCAAGATTTGTCAAATAATCCTGTGAAAATACTGTAACATGAAATCAAAAGTAACATTAAAAGGATAGTTCACGCAAAAACATTAATCCCTCTCCCTCATGTTGTTCCAAACCTGTCAAACCTTCTTTCATCTTCAGACACATATGAAAATATTTCTGACAGCTCTCTGATCCCTCCATAGACAGCGATTTATTGAAGACTTTCAAGGTCCAGAAAGGTGAAGGAAGGAAGGAAGGAAGGAAGGAAGGAAGGAAGGAAGGAAATTTCACACGCAAATGAAGAGAGTAAACTCAAAATGTTCACGTGTCCAACTACGCGCGACTAGCATGACTTACTCGCTTCATTCGCGTCTGGTCTGGACACACGAGAAGAAATTGTTGAATAAAGTCATTATTTTTATTTGTTTTTGTGTAAAAAAAAAAAAAGTATTCTCATTGCTTCATAAGATTAAAGTTGGAGTCACACGGATGATTTTAACAATGTCTTTACTTCTTTTCTAGATCTTGAAAGAGTTAAGAGATCAGAGAGCTCTCGGATTTCATCAGAAATATCTTCACTTGGTCTCAGGCTGATGATACACGGGGCAACTTTTTGAGCAATGTTGCTGAAAGATGTTGCTTAGTCATTTTCCCAATGAGAATAGGCAACACATTTCTATCGGGATATCCAAAAAGAAATGCGTTGCCCATTCTCAATGAGAAAATACCCACAGAAACATCTTTCAGCAACATTGCTCAAAAAGTTGCCCCGTGTATCATCAGCTTCACGGGTTTGGAACAACCTGAGGGAGAGGAATTAATGACAGAATTATAATTTTTGAGTGTGGCATTAATGCATGTGTGAATAAATATGTTGTTTGGGATAAACCCATCAAAGAGAAGTCCTGCTGGAGTACCTGAGCTTGTTCTCCTCAGGGCTCGTATCAGAGATTGAGGCTTTAGTGGGTTCTGGAGCGCTTCTTTTCTGGTTCTCCGGCTGTCCTGATTCCGGAGTTTTTTGCCTTTCGACTCCTCCAAATGGAGTGGAAGCGAAATTAGCGGCACGGGCAAACTCACACGTATCATCTGGACTCCGGCACAGAGTCTTATTCCAGTGGCCATTAATGATGGCTTCCTCAGAGCGAGAAATGGACGCGTCCTGCCAATCACCACACCCTGATTACAATCTCTGAGAGGAACACTTTTCATTACAAATACTGAGAAGATACTGAAGGAACTCACTTTGTCAGCGGAGAGCTCGGCTTTTGACCTCGGCCCTTTCAGACTCGAGGTGGGCAGCTTCAGAGACACGCGGTTGGCTGACGATGGCCTTCAGTGGCAAAGAAAACATGGGCGGTGTTAATCAAATCAAGGTGTGGACTGAGAGCGGAAAATGAAAGAATGAAACAAATAAAGCATAAAAAATTTAATTAAAAAAGAACAAACAAAAGAACAAGAAAGAGAGAGAGAAAAGGATTGAGATAAAAAGAATAAACTGAAAAATTAAAGAATGATTGTCAAGTCAGCTTTATTTATATCATGCTTTTACATTGCAGTTTGTGTCAAAGCAGCTTCAGTGTTAAACAGGACAATACTGCAGCAGAATTAAGATTTGGCTGCACAGTCGTTCTGGAGAAAACAGTGATGTTATCAGCTTATTTTAATTTATCATAGAGAGACAATGTTGGCAGATCAGTATTATACTTTATTTATAGAATTAAAAAAGACCTAATACATTTATTTTATTTGAATATATAGGAAGAATGAAAAGAAAATACATAGATAACAAGAAAAAAGAATGAGATGAAGAAAGAATCAAAAAGGACAATAAAAGATACAAAAATGATAAAAAGAAAAAAGAAAGTAAGTGGTAAGACCTGATATTGAGACCTTACCCATTTTTAAGATAGTAGAGATTAACGAGTTAGAAGTAGCCTCCATAATTAAACATTTAAGAAATTCCAAAACTAAAGATGCGTATGGTTTGGATACAAACTTCATAAAGGTACACAAAAGATATTCTGGCAGGTCCAATTACTCATATGATTAATCTTTCTATCAGGCATTCTACTGTTCCCACCTCATGGAAAGTTGCCACAATTATCCCTGTCTGGGAATAAAAATGATGTAAAAAAACTACCGTCCAATCAGTATACTACTCATCATTTCAAATATTATTGAAAAACGGGTAGCTAAATATTGACTAACCATTTAAGTAAGGGCTATACGCCTCTGCACCCTATGCAATTTGGTTTTCGGGTCAATTACTCAACAGAAACTGCAATAAATATTTTTCTAGAAAAGGTAAAACACTATTTGGATAGTAGCCCTCTGGTGGGTGCCATTTTTCTGGACTTAAAAATGGCATTTGATACAGTTTATCACCGAATATTATTATCTAGACTAACTAAATTCAATTTCTCAGAACAAGCTATTTCTTGGATGAAATCATAATTATCAGATCGAATCCATTGTGTCTTAATAAACGGCATCAAATCTCCATATCTAGGGTATCAAGTTGGAGTACCCCAAGGTTCTGTACTTGGGCCTATTTTGTTTTCATTGTATATTAATGACTTGCCAGATGTTTGCCCACACATTAACTCTCAGCTATATATAGACGATACTGTAATTTTTACTAAGGCAAAGTCTGATGTTGAACTTTCTGAAACAATGACGGAAGCTACGACGTGCATTAACGAGTGGCTCAGAAAGTCATGTCTTCTGTTAAATTCTAGAAAAACAGTTTATATGGTATTTTCAAAGCGTCCAACAGCAAAGCCAAGTTCAAACATCATTTTAAAAGGGGAGGAGATTCAAATTGTAGACAAATTTAAAAACATCTCGGTGTGACTTTGGACTCAAGTTTGTCTTTTAAAAAACATGTAAATACAATTTGTAAAATTGTAAATTTTAATATTCGTAATTTTAAACAAATTAGATAATTATTGCCAGAAAATGTTGCCAAAATGTTTCTTCACAGCATGATTTTATCACACATATTGCATAACAAATTGGTCAATGACAAACCAGGCTGTCTTAAAACCAATTGAATCGTCATATAAGAGAGCCTTAAAAATAATAGATAAAAAAACTTATTCATATCATCATTGTCTGATACTTCATAAATATAACTAAAGTTTTGTCAATTTAAAAAAATTCTAATTAGCTTGTTCAATTTATAAAAGTCTGCATGGCCTTTCTCCACCACCTCTGACTGAGTTTATTAAATTTAGATCTGGGATAAGTGACAGAATGACTAGAGCTGCTACTCGAGGCGACCGTGCCGTTCCTTTGAGACGCACAGCTTTCAGTCAACATGTGCTGTCAGTCAAAGGGGCGGAGATATGGAACAGCATACCAGCTACGATCTGAGGGTGCGTTCACACTTGTAGTTCGGTTAGTTTGGTCCGGACCAAAAAACAAAAACAAAATATATAGTCCTGGTCCGCTTAGCATTCACACTGGCATTTTTAACAGCAAGCCTAAAGTTACCGAAACAAAGGCACAGGGAGACAACCTGATTGGTCGGCTTATATGACGTAGTAGCTTGCTTACTGAACATTCAAAAAAAATGCTGTGTGCTGGATTAAATGCCATCATTTTATGCGTGTACATATGGCATTATTTTTTACCAGCTGAGAACTCATGAAGAGCTCATAAAAAGTTCAAAACATTCAAGATAGCAGGATAATAAGGTACCGGATAATAATGGGCAACAAAGGTCCTTTGATGCTTTTTGTGTGTTTTTTTCTAGCATTTTCGAAACATGCTCGTCGGACCAAATATTGATGAGGCATTTCCTCGTTGCTCCACGTTTGCCCTCTAACGTTAACGTTATTCATTTTGGATACACTGATCTTTCCGCGTCATCAAATCAGATGACTACGCGTCGCATCTTGTGACATTATGTCCGGTTTTTGGTCCGTTTACATGTCTTTGGTCCGTGTTGCGTTCATATATCAGTCGAACTGCACCAGAGTTCGTTTGGAAGCGGACTGAGACCCATCTTTTTAGCGCTCTCGGTCCGCTTGTTTGGTGCCCACCAGGGTTCGGATGGCAGCGTCCACATGTTCAAATGAACCGCACTTAACAAGCAATCATACCAGGGTTCGTTTTAATCGAACCAAGCATGACAAGTGTGAACGCACCCTGAGACAGTCTGACAATAAACGCATTTAAGACAAACCTGAAACATTGGCTCAAGAGTAACCAGGTCTGTAATCATTGTATCTGAAGTGTTACTTAAAGTCTAATGTTGTCTATTATATTGAATGTGTGTACTGTTCTGTTATTACTTGTCCTGACCATTGTCTTCCGAGACAATGTGATCATAGCCTTTGATGTGTTGTTTAAGTCTAATGTTGTAATTTATATTGACTGCGTGTATTGTTTTATGTTATTTTTTGTCCTGATCTGCCAGGGACTACAGATGGAAAGTAGCCAATGGGCTAAATCTGAAGAATGAAAGAGAGAATAAAAGAACAATAAAAGTAAGAAAGAGCAATCGAAAGGAAGAAAGAAAGAGCAATCGAAAGAAAGAAAGAAAGAAAGAAATAAAGAAAGAAAGAAAGAAAGAAAGAAAGAAAGAAAGAAAGAAAGAAAAAAGTGAGAGCGAAAGAAAAGTCAAAGAAAGAGCTAAAGAGAGGCAGCGAGTGTTCCTCACGGTTTGTGAGTCAGTCTGTTCTCGTCAGAAGCTCTGAAAGGTTTCACTGTGGCCGTTCTCTGCTGCGGAGCCTCACTTCCACCTGCACACACACACACACACACACACACACACAGGGTTCAGCACCGGAGTGATGTCACTGCATCTGTGTGTGCACTCAACACCTGGAGGAACTCACTATGATCCATCTCCTCCTCTGGAGTCACGGAGCTCGTCCTGAAAGGAAAACAGAAACACTCAATCCGACACCAGCCTATAGAGCGCACACTTTAGAGCCGTGAGTTCCCTTCATTCTCCCACAGAGATTACAGAGAAAGCATTACGAGCCACGAACCAAACCACAGATACGAGGAGAATCACAACATATCAAAAAAAGTAGGACTTGTTACAAACACAAGATGTAAAAATTGTAATATGCAAAACATGCAATATGAAAATTATTTTCAAATTAAAGGTGCACTATGCAACTTTCCGTCCACTGGAGGGCGCCTATGCAAAACAAATGCCTAGTTTGATGACGCAAAGTGTGAGCGCAGCATCTTGGGAGATGTGGTCTTTTCATCACAGCCGGTGGAAAATAGGACTCGGGCAGAAATCACGTTCATGCGTGCGGTTATTAACGTTACTGTAGTGAAGCAGAGCAGGACCGAGTGTTGTGGAGCTGAGCACAGCTGCTGGAGCGATGGTTAAACAAATACCCGCCTCGCGAGCACCTGGACTTTTATTATGACAGGACGGGACACAGTCGCCGGGCGCCTGCACTGATCCGCTCCTCCGGTTATGATTATGAGGTAAAGCAGCTCTGTTTATCATATTAGATATATTTAAGTGTGTTTAAAACGATGTTATGCGTTTTTGTGACACTACAAGTTGATTAAACTATGAAAACATCATAACTAATAAGTAATAGGCTATTTTCTACACTGGTTTTGATGGGCGTGTCACTGGAGACTTGGAAGTAAACGCCCACGGTTGGGATTGGCTGGGATTTCCATATTTAATGAGCTTCAGCTCCGCTGTCAGTTCACATGAGGGATTGTTTTGAAAGCGGCACCGGAATGATTCTCTCACAGGGCTCAAAAAAAACGTCTTTATCAAACAAACACAATTATTTATTTCTCATCCACACACGATTGATTTTTTTTTTTAAATCACTTGGCCCACCCGATTGGTGGATATAAGCGCGAACCAAGTCAAAAGTCAAGAGAGTGAACGCAGATCAAGAAATGTATGTTATTTCACTATTTAAGATTCACCGACCTGCCAACGGGCGTACTTTCTGTTAGCCCGCCTGGAAATCACACAGCCCCGGGACGTTAAACTTATTGCACAAAACTAGGATAAGGGATTAAGCTGGGATATCTTGGTGATCCTGGCTCAATTTATCCGCTAAAATACAGTTGTTATCTTTCGTTATCATTCTTGGTGTGAGTGAGCCTTCAGGATACGTTTACACGACAGCAGTGTACTCAATTTTGTATTCAGATGACAAGATAAACAAGATATCCTGGCTTAATCCCTTATCCTAGTTTTGTGCAATAGGCCCATGATCCCAAAACGCAATAAACCAACAAATAAAGGATTCTCCAGCCTGTGACAGCGTGCTAAGGTATGTTCTGTTAGACACGCCCACATAATCAATACAATCTGTAACAATGCAATACTATCACATATAAAAACATGTTTTACTCACGTAAGTGTGTTGCACCATTCCTGTCGGATCCACAATAGAAGCACAGCGTTGTGTTTTAATCTCAATATATCTGCAAATCCAGCTCGACCTGAGACTTGTTTACAAGCGATTATCTTGCTATCTTCGATGTATTTATAGCTCACATGGCTGCATGAGTCAGCAGGCAACGCAGAGAAAAAAACCCTGACTTTTTGCAAGCGTTTATAATTTCTTTGTATGACATTCTAGACGAAAATATAATTGATTATGTTTCGTTGCCACAAACATTCGACTCCATGCACAACTACGCAACATACTTACAAAATCCATTTAAATAAACAGTGAAGATGTCAATTTTCAAAGACCAGATGACTTTTGACCACTACTGTGTGTATATACACTGATCAGGCATAACATTATGACCACTGACAGGTGGCGTGAATAACACTGATTATCTCTTCATCACGGTACCTTCCCCTATAAAGAAAATTAATGGAGTTTTTACTTCCACTCTATTGAAGTACTGACCTCTGAACCACATGAGCTTCTTCCTGATCGGTGTATATTACGAACGGAGCTGATTTCAGCTCTGGAGCTGAGCCAGCGGAGGAAGACGCACATTCCTCAGGAACGATCTAGACAAAGAATAAACATCATAACGTTAAAACTAGGGCTGTCAATCGATTAAAATATTTAATCGCTATTAAATCACATGATTGTCCTTGCGATTAATCACAACTTAAACCACATATTTTTATCAGTTCTAAAATGTACCTTAAACTACTTAAAGCGAATTGATTCATGATTTGAATCGCCAATGTCACGTGATTTCAACAGCTTGACACGCGATCCGAATCAATACGCTGATTCATAACCGTTCGAATCTTTATTTCAGTTTTGAAAACAAACTCAATGCTGAAGACAATGCTGAATAAAGTCGTAGTTTTTGTTATTTTTGGACCCAAATGTATTTTGGATGCTTCAAGAGACTCTAATTAACCCACTGATGTCTCATATGGACTACTGTGATGATGTTTTTATTCCCTTTCTGGACATGGACAGTATAGTGTGCATACACTTGCATACGCTCTCGGACTAAATATAAAATATCTTAAACTGTGTGTGAAGATGAACGGAGGTCTTACGGGTGTGGAGCGACATTAGGGTGAGGAGCGACATTAGGGTGAGGAGATAATGACAGACATTTCATTATGGGTGAACTAACCCTTTAATTTTGAAAGCCCTAGTTAAAACAGGAACCTGACATATTGCTGGTTGTGTCTGAAAGTTCAGTTTAAACATCTATAACATGCTTTTAAAGGATCCTTCACCCACATCTGCAGGCTCTGCCATCATTTCCTCACCGTCTTGTCTTTCCCAAGCCGAAAGCATCAGATATTGAGTGTGTGGTGTGACTGTACCTGCGGTGGAGCAGCTGAGCTGATCCTCTGCTGAAGGAGTCTCTGCTTCTGCTCGATCTGAAGCTGCAGTTCCTGCTTCATTCTGTTGAGGTTTGAGGCCTTTTCTGAACATGTACAAAACCTAATTAAAATGCTATTGGGTCATTCTGTTTCCAAATTCAAGAAACATCCCTGGCTCAGAAATCCACTGAAAATAGTTAAAGGAACACTCCACTTTTTTTGAAAATAGGCTGATTTTCCAAGTCCCTTAGAGTTTAACAGTTGAGTTTTACCATTTTTGTATCCATTCAGCTGATCTCTGGCACTTTTAGCATAGCTTAGCATACATCATTGAACCGGATTAGACCATTAGCATCGCGCAAAAAAATGACCAAATACTTTATTTTTTCAAAGATAATATTTTTTCTATTTAAAACTTGACTATTCTGTAGTTACATCATGTACTAAGACTAACGGAAAATAAAGTTTTGATTTTTAGACCGATAAAGCTATTCTCTCATTTCTGCGTAATAATCAGGGAACTTTGTGCAGCACCAAGAGTGAAGACGCGCAATGATATTACGCAGAAAATCGTTCCTAGCTATTTCGGTGTTTGTTTTCAATCCTCAAATAAAGATTGGAACGGTTATGAATCAGCGAATTGATTCATGATTCGGATTCATAAAGGTTCTAATCTTTATTTGAGGATTGAACACAAACCCGGAAGAGAAGACAATGCTGAATAAAGTCGTAGTTTTTGTTATTTTTGGACCCAAATGTATTTTGGATGCTTCAAGAGACTCTAATTAACCCACTGATGTCTCATATGGACTACTGTGATGATGTTTTTATTCCCTTTCTGGACATGGACAGTATAGTGTGCATACACTTGCATACGCTCTCGGACTAAATATTAACTGGACACTGGATTAAACATTAGGGTGAGTCATTAATGAAAAATGTCATTTTTGGAACTAACCCTTTAATAGCAGTTCACTTCCACGATTTAGTACGATTGCGTACACATCCGTAGCGAACCGTACCGGAGTTCACACGGACTCAGGTACGGTTCGCGGTTTCGCACCCGAGTTTGGAAGACCGCGTTCACATCATCCAAACGAACTGCACTCTGACGTCAATCGAACCCAGATGAGCACCAAAAGTGCAAGTGTGAAAGCACCCAAAAACACACACAACATCTGGACATACCACTCAAAGCGCTGTAGTAACGCTGCGCACGGAGCTCTTCAATGCTAAACTCGCCGTCTCGCTGGTACACCTGATCTTTGCAGTACATGATCTGCAGGTGACCCTCCGGCTGGGAAACAGGTTCCTCTGGATTCTGGTTCATCTGGAACGGGGCCGCAGTCTCCACCGGAGCGCTGTGGAAGAACACAAAGTCCCACGATTACACCAAATATAGTCACAGACCAATATGTGGGATGAACAGAACTACTGCTTATAGTCCATCTAATAAAATATGCTGTGAGAACATTTTGCTAACACTCCCTTTAAAGGGTTAGTTCACCCAAAAATGTAAATAGTGTGATTAATTCCTCCTGTGGTTGGCCAGCCGTCAGACCTCCGCTCATCTTCACACACAGATGAAGATATTAGTGTTGAAATCCGATGGCTCAGAAAGGCCTTCATTGACACCAATGTCATTTCCTCTCTCAAGACCCATAAAGGCACTAAAGACGTCGTTACAAAGCCCATCTCACTACAGCGGCTCTACAATCATTGATGAAGACGCCAGAATAGAGTTAGTGCGCAAAAAACACTAAATAACGACTTATATAGTGATGGCCGATTTCAGAACAAAGCTTCGAACCGCTATAAATCAGTGAATCGATTCATGATTCGAACCGTTATGAGTCAGTGAATCGATTCATGATTCGGATCGCCAAAGTCTCATGATTTCAGCAGTTTGACTCACGATCCGAATCATGAATCGATTCACTGACTCATAACGGTTCGAAGCTTTGTTCTGAAATCGGACATCTCTATATAAGTCGTTATTTAGTGTTTTTGCGCACTAACTCTATTCTGGCCTCTTCATCAATGATTGTGTCGAGAACAAGCTGCGAGAACAAAATTACATCATTTTGCTCTCGGAGGCCAGGGAGCGAGAACTTTTGTCTCTGTTCTTGTGGAGTACGTTGTGTAGCTTATCTACTTGTCACCCTTTTTTGAGAATGGAGGTGAAAATGCATCAAAACCTAAATGGTTCTCATTCACAAATGCTTTTGACCCAAAAGCTAAGTTTGGTCTTGTTTTAAAGTAAACACTACAATGAGGGGTGTGTGCGTTAACGTTTATGTGTGTGTGTGTGTGTGTTTAACTTCTGTGAGAGTGTTTGTATTTGCATGTGTGTGCGGGTGAGAGAAGGTCTGTGTGTGTTTGTGTGTGTGCGAGAGAGAAATAGAGAGAGAGTTTGCATGAGTGTGTGTGTGTGTGTGTGTGTGAGAGAGTGTGTTTATGTGAGTGAGTGTGTGTGTGAGAGAGTCTCTGTGTGTATGACCCAGTGTGCTTGTTTGTGTAAGAGTGTTTGCATGAGTGAGAGAGAGAGATAGAGAGTGTATGTGTGTGAGAGAGATAGAGTGTATGTGCAACTCAGTGTGTGTTTGTGTAAGTGACAGAGAGTATGTGTGTGTGTATGAATGTGTAAGCAAGTGTGTGTGTGTGTAAGAGACAGAGCGAGCGAGAGAGTGTGTGTGTTTGTGAGAAAATATAAAATACACATGATTAAAACAATAATAAACGTCTTTTTACTGTTTGATTTAGACTGTACAAATGAACCGTGTGTGTGTGTGTGTGTGTGTGTGCGTGTGTGTGTAACACAAACACAAACAAAACAAACACTTAGAATAAAAATATCGTGAGCAAGAAAATCGTTAGCACTCGTTTCTTACCTCCAGATGTGAGGTGACAGTTCGTCCATCTTCAGATGTTTTGATTGTTCAAACCCTAAAGCCATCGATCAGTGTTTCCTGTGATTTAATAAATCCAATATCAAGTTATTTGTAATCAGCATAACGTTACAAAAGGTATCAGACTATATAACATGAGCATTAGCTAACATTCATTACAGCTGACCTCTACAGCGAAATCATTTTAAAATCAACAAAACATTATATTTGCGACTCATATACATGTATAAGTTGTAAGAAATCACGTCTATACCTCCGAAAATAATCAAATATTCCTGTTTTAAAGACTGACAGCGGTTGTGTTGTGCATTCGAGGTTTAATTTCAAATGTTACCACGTGACTGTGACGTACACACTTACGTTCCTCGGCTCCTCGTCATCCTTGGGAATTTTATTTATTTGTTTATTTGTCCCCCCATTTCATAAACTATTTATAAACAATATGTCAGTGTTTTATAAAAAAAACCTAAAAGCAAAATGCAACTCCTTTATCTTTTCTTGTTTTCTACGCAAGCCTCGTCCATATGCTGCCCTCTGCTGGTTTGCAGTGAAATTAGGATCCACTGATGACGTTTTTATAAGAATTGAAACGTAATTTAATTGAGAGTATCGGAACAAAACGATCATCTCAGCAGTTTTACTAGCATTATACAAGGACAGTATTTTAATATTGATTTATGGACCGATTTTTGAATTGCGGCATAAATATTTAAATAAATGACCGTTGCAAAAAACCGTTGGACGCTTCGTTACTATGGTCGTTCAGGTGAGGCGAATAACATGCTCTTTGATAGATAATATAAATTGAACTTGTCTAATAATTGGTACTATAACATCAGGTAATATTGTTTTTTGGTTCACACTTAGGGCATTTGCATCATGTGCTTTAAAAGCAGGAATTAGAAGGCTACATTTTCATATAAAATCACCAAAGAAAATCCGTAGGAATATAAATGATCAAAATCATTTTATCCTCTTTTTATTTGACAAAGGTAACCTACAATTATGCACATTAATCAAACAAACAATGAATGGACATCATAAAAATGTATAATTTAATGTAAAATCGTCAATGATGTAGAACAATAAGAAAAGTCTAGTGTATAGTAAAACGATCCATTTATTGTACATGGTTTTTAAATGGGACACGCAATATTTCAGGGATTAAATCACAAACTTTTGCCTCATTTCAGGCAACCTGTAACCCATGTGTTTCCTAACTGTGAAAGTGTTAGGTCGTATTAGATCGTATGCGAAACAACAATGGCAGCCCCTACAGATGTTGTGTATAGAAGTCATACATTAAAAACCAAATTGTTTATTAAAATAAGTTATTGCTCTAACGTTATTTATCAGCAAATGATATGCATTATTTTCAGTCCATTAAGTGCAAGAATAAATTAATACCAAATTAATTTCCAAATATACAAATAACGTAAAATAAAAGGTATAACAGCTTCTCTTGCGTTATGTGCTGTTTTTCTTCCCCTTTTCCCTCAAATAAGCGAAGTAAGCACCTTTGGTGATAGAAATGATTGTAAATGAGCATAAGCACCATACGGTCCACCATGCTTTGTTTACATCTAGCTACCACAATTCCTAGCGCTCAGGCAGTTTGGCTTGACTTTGCCTGGAACGCTGCAAATTCGTGAGTCGTAACTTGTGGCCTGAAAACCTGCCTGGAATGCAGCATTTATCCTGCACAGAAGGATGACAAACATGTTTACATAATTTTGCTTACGAATGACTAACGCCGCATTCACACGGGGCGTAGGCGTTAACGCTTGACGGAGGGCGTGGCTGAAGCTGGGTGCTGACGCGATCGTCATAGTGACAACAGCCAATCACATTAACTTGCCGCTTGGACCAAAACACAAGACAAAAAAGCGCCTTTTTTGGTTGTATGTGCGAGCGCGATTGCTTGTGTAGTTGTTGTCAGCGCACTGCACAGGTGCACGAAGCTGTTAAGTACATTAAATCCTGAAAAAGCGCCGACAGCGGGAAGAATATCACGTAGTGGTCCAGGAGCGTCTGGATTTTTAACGGTCTATGGTTCACGGAGCAGTAATGAACGCAATTGGCTAGCGTCTGCTGTAGGATATTTGCATACGGCGATCTGATTGGATGACGCCTGCGCTGGCGCTTGAAAAGTTGAGAATTCTTCAACTTCTGTCGCTTGCAACGCGAGTGAAGCGCCGCGACGGAACCCACAATTCAGTTCGGCAACGGATGATGTCACCCATTCAAAGTAAATGGGAAGCGTTAACGCCTACGCCCGGTGTGAATGCGGCGTAAGGGTGTACTCACACTAGGCACGGTTGCCATGAACTGGGCCCGAGTACGAATGTCCCCCCTCCCTACCCCCCCGCTGGCCTGCACTCACATAGGGTTTCAGCATTCGTGCCGGAGCACGCTTACGTCATTATGGTGCGACGGTTTCGGGATAAACAGAAAGAGCGGTGCTCTCTGAACACAATGGAGTCCATCGCTCTGTTTTCTTTGGGGATAATTTTGTGTCGTTTGGTCCACGGTGGTCCACAGCCCTCTCACAGCCTGTTGTTAAACAGATGTGGCACGAAAATGTTCACGTAATCGTGCTGCTCGTATTATGAGGTTTGCAAGGTACCAGCTGAAGTGCAGCTAGGACTTTGCAGCTTTCATTACGGACTCCAGCACGGTTAGCGCTCACACTGCATGCGAACCGCGCCCGAGTCCAACTGAATCGCGTTCTGGCCCACCTCTTCCAAGCGGGCCAGGGCCGGCTAATCGAGCCGCGCCCGGGCACGGTTCGGAGCACTCACACTAGTCAAACGAACCGCGCTTTGGTAGTCAAACGCACTCGGGCACGGTTCAAACTGGCTAGTGTGAGTACACCCTAAGGCCCTGATCAGACAGAACATGTTGTTCAGGTTTAAATATGTGAGGTGGACCGCACTGTTTTAGTTGACGTTTTCCAATTTAGACAATAGCAGTGCGTTTTTTAATATGTTGCTAAGAAACCCCCGAATCAGCTGTCCTGTCAGTCTAAACAAGGTAATGGTCACCACAATGGAAAGTCCACCTCTCCATTCATTTGATTGGACAAACAAAACAAAAAAACGTACAATGAGTCGGGCGCTTTTCTGCTCGAGTTGATTTTTTTTTTTTTACTTCATGCGCTCAGAGTGCTCTTTCGAAAATGCGAGATGCCCGGGGTGCACAAAAAGCACGCAAAGCGCTCACTGCCAACAGAAAACAATTTAATAAGCCACCTCGCCTTATGAAGTTATTCTGAATCTGTTCATGTAAGTGATTTTGAGGCCTGAGGCGAGCAAGTATAGGGTGGGTAAAGCCCAATAATTAGTTGATATAGACCCTTGATGAAATACTTCCTCCAGTTAAACAAAAATGAATGTTAATTGAGGTAAATTTGGAAAAAACTTAATTCCCCCTGATACTCCAGAAGCGTAGATGGAGAAGTTAGATTAGAAAAGCACTCAAGCACAAGCGTTGAGACAGGAAATTCATGAAAATACTCTTCTATTATTTCTGTACTTAAATTGTACCAACGGAAGAAAGTTGTTGTTTTGTATCCATTCCTTAAATAAGTATTTCTTTCTTCCGAATCATGATATCTTGGCTCAGTAAAGAGCATGTCTACAGCAGCCATGAGGGTGCTTAGGGGAGCAAATTCAGCTTTACCAAGAGCAGTGTGGTTTATTGCAAGTTCAATCTCTCTATTATAGATAAATGTATAGTTTGAATCAATTTCTAGCAAAGAATACATGCGTCCAAGATCTCCTTTTAGAGTCAGCTGCTCATTGATGTCCAACCCCAACGTGAAGTATTTAAAACCAATGAACCCATTTCCAGTATTCTTCAGATTGGATTTCAGACCATCAGCGCTCACGTGGATGTTAGCTTCATTATTCATGTTTCCCTTAACTTTGGTGTGATCAGAGAATGTAGAATCTGTGGTTACTTGGGTTGCGGACTCAATGGAGATGAAGGAAAGAGTTGCATCCAGCTTTAAGGTATTCTCAGCATCTCCATATCCAGCAGCCACTGAATCTGGACGATCAAAGCTGTACTTGACCTTTAAGTTTGATGTTGCCTTTGGATGGGCCTTGGTGTCCCCAGAAAGTTGATGTGTGACATCAACAGTGAAGCTTGTCAGATTAATCTTAGCAACTGTGTCCACAGACAATACAGCCTCATAGTTATCTTCCAGAGTCAAGGTACTCCCATAATTACAGTCAACGTGGGCATTCTCCAAAGACAAAGAAGAGGCCAGTTTCAGTCCATTATTTGTGGTCAGGCCAGTGGTTCCATCAAGCTTGGCCTTCAATCCCTGATACACAGAGGCAGTTGTGGCACTAACACGCATCAAGTAGTCCTTTGGATAAATACCTGCATTAGCATTTAGGTTAAGAATAGAGGACTTGAAAGACAACTCAGAGACCAGGTTACCCAATGACGGAACAACGAGACCCAAATCAATAATAGGAGCAAACCAGCTCTTCTGGTAGACAAGTTTGGCCCTTAGACCAATGGGCTGGTCACTTGTGGTCAAGTCCAGTGGGCCAGTATTATCATTCCAGTTCAGCTCTCTGATTGCTGGAATCCTGAAAATGGCTGGCACAAACATTTCTGCAGCATTTAAGTACCCAAAGTTGGCCACACTATTCACAACAGCGTAAATACCCATATCAGCTTTGTTATTGCTGGCTGTGAAGTTATGGCTGTAGTTGTAATGGTTTAAGTGGGCGACTGCCACACTGCTGATTTCTTGTATGCCAGAGTTGAAGGAAACAGTGTAGTCTTTCTGGAGATCAACATTGGCTAAAAAAGACTCAAAGAGGTTGATTTTGGCAATACCTCTGTTCTGAAAGTCAATAGCAACCTCACTAGGACAAGTCAGGATGTTGGCGGTATTAGAGAAGACTCCGCTGACGGCTCCGAAAACCGATGTGACATGAGATGCCTTGATTTCCACCTTCATATCGCCAAAGGTAGCCTTTCCAGAAGCAACCAGCAAACTGTTCTTGATAAATGGAGACTCTGTTTCAACACGAGCGTTGAATTTGATGTAGCTTAGTGCAACAGCATCAGCGTTCACTTTTATCTTCATCTGCAAAGCATCGCTGTCAGTGTGGCCAGTAAAAGACAGCTTGGGGGCACCAAGGCCCATGTTAAAATGCAGGTCACCCCTATGGGTGCCTTCTTCAGAGAAGTCTTGAAGAGCAAATTTGCCTGTTCCTTCATTTTTAACTGTCAGTGTGAATGCAGCATCATCCTGGTAAGCTACAGCCTTCTGAATCAGGCTGATTTCCCCAGACAGAGAGTGCGAGGGGATGTTCACCTGGTTCTTGTATGAGGTGTCAAGAAAGAAAGTACTGTTAGAAGCAGATCCGTTCAGAGTCAGCAATGCCTGTTGGTCTACAGTCAAGTCAATGTGTGTTAACTTGAATGTTTCAGACACTATTACAGGGCTCGTCTCGGGGATCGATATCTGCGCTGTGGATTCTAGATTGTAGTTCAGAGCTTTAAGGTCTGCAGAGGTTCCTTCAGTGTTAATAAAAGCTGTGAACAAAGGGTATCTCTCTGAGGCGTTCTTGAACTCTGCAGAGGTTCTGAAGTTGTAGACAGGGCTGCTGATTCTGACTTCACCATACAGTTTTCCAAAAGACGGCCCTAGAAGAGAATTTGCTTCAATCTGCCTGTCACGCTTAGCACTGGCAGGATGGAAAATCTCATTCAGTTTTGTGTAACCTTGGGTGTTTATTGAGCTAAGAATAGTTTTTATATCGTCAATGATAAAAAATATTAAAACCTTGATGTGCTTTGGTAGCATTTCAACAACTTTGCCAATCTGCATACCCTTCAGAGTCAATTCCGCCAAATGATCCAATGCCTCACCCATATCAAACACTAGCTTCTCAAATGCACCAGTCAGACCTTTCAGCTTTAGCACATACTCTTGGTACAGAGCTTTCAAGGCAAGTTTAAGCTGCACAGCTCTTCTCTCAAAGTTCAAATTAGACACAAAGTCACCAACATGCTGAGTTAAGGTCTGAATTTTAGAAGCAATCCCCTCTCGGTTGATGTAATTCCTCAGGGTTTCGCCAATGCTCTCAAGTGTTATTCTGATGTTGCCATGGACTAGAGAAAAACCTTCAAGGAAAGGCAAGTTAATTGATTGTGTATCAGTGTTTTTATCATACTTTAGGAAGCCAGAGACTGCAAAGTCCTGATAAGCAGTATTGGCAGTGTTAAACAGATTGGTGTGCACTTTTCCAGACCCTTCCAGGCCAAGCCGCGCTTGAGTATTGTAAGCGCTTATTTCCTGTTCAATGGCATATTTGTTCACTTTAGCTTTAACTGTCACTTTAGTATTTTGTTCAGATGGGATCAGCAGAGTGTCAGACATGCTTTCAAATTGTGATTTAATGGAGCCGCCGTTGTCTATAGGTAGCTCGAGGACGGTTGAGATCTTGCATTCATGAGAGTGAGCAATGGATTGCGGTTCTGCTTTTAGAAACACTTTTGCCATAAACTCATAACTTGTGTATCCAAGAAGGTAATATGCATTTTTACCAATAATAGTGCCATTAAAATTGAATCTGAATGGAATAGTTGTACCATCAGTGTTGGTGTCAAAATTGAATAATATGGAGTTGAAACTTATATGATTTTTGATTTGGCCAGAAAGTCCAGCAATCTCGAGTTCAGTGTTGTGGTTAACGCGACTTCCCATGATATTTCCAATGGTTTTGCACTGAGCAGTGGCAGCTTCATTTTTGTAGGTGATCTTGAAGGTGTGCCTGAGCTCCTCCAGACTCAAAAGGCTTTGCAGGGAGGCTGTGCCATTGGTTATCAGGCCATCTTTATTGAGGCTCAGAATGGATTTGTGGACAGCTTTGTGTCCAATGAGTATAACAGAGGCGTCACTGTGAATAACTAGACCATTAACATCTAGTGCTACTGTGACCAGGGAATGGATATGTTCTGCAGAGCTGTGAGTGGAAGTCTCAATCTTAACGCTGACTGTGTCAATACCAAATCTGGTCTCAGCCATGTTTTGGATCTTCAGGCCAAGAACCTCTGCTTTTGTATGAGAATTTAGATCAAGCTTGGATTCCTTGAAGGTAATTTTAGCAGTGTTTAGCAATGTTAGAAGGTTGTCGAATGCTGTGTTGTTGGAAATAATTATCAGCTCTCCATTGGCAAAGGCTACAGTAAAGGAGTTCTGAGCCCGAAGAAGTGTTGAATCTACTTTCAGTGAAGAATTCATCTTCGCCTCTGATCTGAATGGGAGGACTGAGACTGACTGCAAAAGGTTTCCCGAGCCATGGATTAAACCAGCCTTGAAGGATCCTTCCAAGTTTCCATCTCCATAGATCTCCTCAGCATCAACTCCGAACTGTCCAGTGTGCTCCAGCAAAAATTGCACTCCAACATGACTAGTTAATTCAAACATGGTTTTGGATTTCACACTGAGTTTTTCAGCAAATTCCACTTCCTCCTTAATGCTGATGGTGGCATTGATAATCTTGTGGTGAAGCACAGTCTTTATGTTGGCCTTGAGAGAATCATCGGATGTGGCCTCAACTAGTGCAGATCCTGTGGGATATATAACAAATCAATCAATCAATAAGCAACTATCCACATCAAGTGCATGTAAAACATCAATTATAGTTTTTACCTTTGACCTTTAGGGAGAGGAGGTCAACAGGACTTATGCCAGTGACTTCAAACACAGCAGAATAACTTTCAGCAGGATCTCTGGCCGCAGACAAAGCTGCCTCTATGTTGTAGAAGTTGCTGTTTAGTTTTCCGGACAACTCTACCAATCCGAGAGTCGGCACAGAAAGCGCCACAGTCTCGGGAATGGAGAACTCTGGAAGATCAATGCTAGTAGATTCAAATTCCAGACCAAGATGAGGTACAATCAGGTTTGGCGTGGTGAGGGTTGTGGGAAAGTTCAGATCTCTAGTGGATTTTCCACCCAAGGGCAAGGGAAGAGTGATGGTATAGTAATGCTGGCCAAACTGATATTTAGCAGCAGCCTCTCTGTTTAAAAAAGCATGTGTTCATTTTAACAGGCAACTGTGAAATGAATTGAAATACTGGTGTGACATTAACTCACACATTCAGGAACAGTCTTTCAGGAAGAGTGATCACAGGCACCGCATGAACTCCCAAAATCTGCACATAGAGTACGCACAATCATTTCTTTTAAAGGGATAGCTCACCATAAAACTCAAATCAAGTCATTATCTCCTCTCCCTGTCTGATCATTCCTCATCCCCTATAGAGTGCCCTCTCTGACCGTTCCCTGTCAGCTTGATGCTGGTTGCAATTCATGTGAAGTGTCTGACCATTCTGTGGTCCGAAAAAGAAAGAATGGCAATACTGCATTATTAGAAAACACCAGGGTGAGTAAATGACTTAATTTTCATTTCAGGGTGAACTATCTCTAAGTTTAAGAAACATTTATTTCTTTGAGTATTTTCAAAAGCTGATGAAAAAGATATGAGTGATGTTCTTACCACGACAGTCTTTGCCAGAACATCACAAACCTTCACCTCTTTCAGGCCAATCTGGCGATCAAGAAGGCTATTGACAAATGTTTCAACAGCACTGATGTTGGGAATGATTCTCTGGATCTCAGATCTGACATCACACTTAAATTCAGCCTCAATCTTCTCATTCTCTGAGGATAGATATGGTTAGAAAGATAATTGTAAAATAATTGTACTGTCATGATCATATACAGGTGCTGGTCATGTTAGAATATCATCAAAAAGTTGATTTATTTCACTGATTCCATTCAAAAAGTGAAACTTTTTACTTTTACTTAAAAAAAATGTATATTGTTTTCATTTATTTCACACAGCATATGTTTCAAATGTCTAAATCTTTTCATTTTGATGATTATAACTGACAACTAAGGATAATCCCAAATTCAATATCTCAGAAAATTAGAATACTGTGAAAAGGTTGAATATTGAAAACACCTGGTGCCACACACTAATCAGCTAATGAACTCAAAACACCTGCAGAGGCCTTTAAATGGTCTCTCAGTCTAGTTCTGTAGGCGACACAATCATGGGGAAGACTGCTGACGACAGTTGTCCAAAAGACGACCATTGACACCTTACACAAGGAGGGCAAGACACAAAAGGTCATTGCAAAAGAGGCTGGCTGTTCACAGAGCTCTGTGTCCAAGCACATTAACAGAGAGCCGAAGGGAAGGAAAAGATGTGGTAGAAAAAAGTGTACAAGCAATAGGGATAGCCGCAACCCTGGAGAGGATTGTGAAACAAAACCTATTCAAAATGTCGTGGAGATTCACAAAGAGTGGACTGCAGCTGGAGTCAGTGCTTTAAGAACCACCGCGCACAGACGTATGCAAGACATGGGTTTCAGCTTCGCATTCCTTGTGTCAAGCTACTCTTGAACAACAGACAGCATCAGAAGCGTCTCATCTGGGCTAAAGACAAAAAAGGGACTGCTGAGTGGGCGAAAGTTATGTTCTCTGATGAAAGTAAATATTGCATTTCCTTTGGAAATCAGGATCCCAGAGTCTGGAGGAAAAGAGGAGAGACACACAATCCACGTTGTTTGAGGTCCAGTGTAAAGTTTCCACAGTCAGTGATGGTTTGGGGTGCCATGACATCTGCTGGTGTTGGTCCACAGTGTTTTCTGAGGTCAAAGGTCAACCATATACCAGGAAGTTTTAGAGCACTTTATGGTTCCTGCTGCTGACCAACTTTATGGAGATGCAGATTTCATTTTCCAATAGGACTTAGTTGTCAGTTATAATCATCAAAATTAAAAGAAATAAACATTTGAAATATTTCAGTCTGTGTGTAATGAATGAATATAATATAAAATTTCTCTTTTTAAATGGAATTAGTGAAATAAATAAAAATGTTAATGGTATTCTAAATATATGACCAGCACCTGTATTTGCTTATTTGGATGCCCAATTATTGCGGTTATCTGAAGTTCTTTGAATAACCACGATCAGACCCTTAATTAATGTACTGGACATGCACCGTATTTCAGGGAGAGTGTTTGAACTGAAGTCGTCTCCGGGAGTTTTAGCTCATTCTCAATTTCCAAAGTCAACGTCTCAGTGTGCTTCAGTTTCGCAGAAACTTTAGAATCAAGCTGAAGAGAATCCATTAGCAACTGTGCAGAGACGCTGTACTGCTGTCGGTTTAATATCAGGACATTTCTGGCCTCATGGGATGTTCCTGTTAGTGAGCAAAAGACAAATGACGGTTATTTTAAATGTGGATGTTTTGTATTTTTTCCAGTAACCCACACAGGAGGGGAAGTTCTCGCGACCTTAAGCAAAGTGCAATAAAAGTTCTCTAAAGGTAACAAAAATCCTGAACCTTTATAGAACATTAGGGACGTTCCTAAAATGTCCTCAGTTGGTTATGGAAGTCCTGCAGTTCAATGTTACTTATATGACTTAAGGGTGACGTTCATTTTTGATTATTCTATGGTCACACAGCAACATTACAAAGAGGACATTTGGGACATTACCAGAACGCTCCTATATGGTTCCCTGTTAGTCAGATGTTTAATAAAACATATCTTGTTCAGTGCAGTGGTCTCTACACTACATTCTCATAACGTTTGGAGGACCTTTAGGGGACCAACCTAGAATGTTATATATGCGACGCCCTTGACACCAGTGGGGGCGTTCTGAGAATGTCCTGGAAATGTAAAATATTCAAATAAAATATGATCACCTAAATGTTCAGACAACGTCCTGAAAGTTCTGTAAAGGTCGACCAAATAATGTCACCTAACCCTTAAAGATCTCCACATCGTGACAGTCTCAAGAACATTCTGGGAACATACCTTTTCTAGCTTGGTACGTAGTAGACAATAACTCAGTGTTACTCTGTTAAGTTGTCTCAAACCTTCAGCCTTCACGCTAATTGTGAGTTTGTCTGCCTCATCCTCATAGGCGTAGCTGATGGTGGCAATGTACTCTGTGACCTCTTCAGATGGATGGAGCTCAACAGCAAATCTAAACACAGATGTGGATGAAATGTTTGAGAGAAAGGAATATCTTTATATCAGTAGAAAGATGATGTTACGAACTTTTAAAGGTCTAGGGTCAGCACGTAACATTTAAATATTAAAATACATTTAGTGGAGCGGGCAGCAGAAGAGACCAGACACAGAAATTGATAAGGCCAATTGATTTATTGTTACTTAAAGCCGAAGCCACTAATCCATATGTGAGTGCGCTATATTACAATGCATTTAAGGAAATATAAAAAAGAAGAAATACAATAAACTAATGGGGAAAAGGAACGTGGTGGCGCCAAATTAAAGAAAAGAATAAAACAGAAATAGTTCCTAAACTAAATTCCCCAAAACCCTTTAACCTTCCTAACCAAAGAAAAATGTGAAAAGAAAAACCGAAATCTTCGGCGTATCCGACGCCATAACTAAACCTACACTAAAATAAGAACAAAGAAATACAAAGACGGCGCTCACCGCTTACCTGATGTGTTTAACATTTGATAACTGCGGGCAAGATGTATATCGCGCGACCTGCTTACCTGTTCTCTATTTCCCCAGAAAGTAGGCTACTGAATTACTCTTAACTCTCAACTCTCAACATCTCACAGGACAACTCAAGTGTGAAGTTTAACACAAGATAACGAAGGATTCACAATAACAAACTCCAACTGAAACACCTGACACACACACACACACACTGCCTAATCAGGACACGCTCGAAGACTTTATCCACCAGGGCGGCACTTGATTGGCTGCAGAGACGGCACCTTGATGAAGAGTGACAGTCGCTTCCTCCAATCAGCAGAGACCTGAGAGCAAGACAGCACAACCAGAGAGAAGAAAGGCAGACAATACATCTAATATACTCGCAGCCCGTAACAGATGATTTTCGCTTACGTGCTGTCCCCAGTGAGAGGAAAGTAAGGGGCAGCGTCGTTTGAGCTTGTGTCGGGATACTTCAGGGCTGTACAGAACTTCAGTCCAGGGAAAAGAGCCGTGCATTTATTCATATTAATATACTCGCCCTTGGCCGGAATGGGCTCAGTCTTGGCACCAACAACAGACACCAGAGAGTTGCTATAAATGGGGAACAATAACATCATTTACTGTGTGTAAAATTATTTGACTTGTTTTTAGGGCTGCACAAATAATCCTACTTTAATTGTGATCACCATTGCTGCTTGTGTCTGTTAATTCAGCATAATCGCTGTGACATTGGTTATTTGTCATAAAAATATGTACTTCCATTATATTGCATTGGTTACAAGCCTCCACGAGTGATCATGTTTGTGAATGCCAGATGTCATGATGAGCTTAAATCAATCTCAGCTGTTCTCTTAAATTGATACATTTTCTACCAAGTGTTCATCTTAATGTTCCCAACCTGGCAACCATGTTTGCTCTCTTTGGGTTGGGAAAGAAAACCTGATGTTATAAAAACTATGGAAGCTTGTTTCTGCTCTGGGATACACAAAAAAGGTAATTACGTTTGCAACTTTACATCTCGCAATTCTGACTTTTCTCTTGGAATTTTAAGTTTGCATCTCACAATTCTGACTTTTTTCTTGGAATTTTAAGTTTACATGGGGTAATTTTCTTTTTGGGAGGAACTATCCCTTTAAGGGATTTTAAATGTCTTACGTGACGCTGATGAGCTCAGTCAGACCACGAGGAGCTGGAATGGAGAGCTTGAGCTGGCTGTCGGTCACAGAGAGCTTCGCTTTAATGCCGCTCTCATGATAGATGTTCGTCTGCATCTCCAGACCACAGTGAACATAGTCGGGGAAGTGAGTCCCAATCTCAGTCACAAACTCAATGCCAGCAGACAGCGTCAAAGCAAATTCCCTCTGTGGTGTAGTCAAATCAATTCAAGTTTGTCAAAGTTTGTTTGATTAAGACTTTTAATTTTGCTTTTAAAAAAATTAAACTTTTGCTCTCCAAAGCTGTATTAATTTGATCAAAAATACAGTAAACATTATGAAATATTATTCTAGTGTAAAACAGCTGTTTCATATGTTTTGCAGCTCTATATATTTTGTGTGGAATTTTTTATTGCATTTGATCAAATAAAAGCTTTCAAAACATAAATACATCTTAATATAGGTAGAGTATAATAGTAGAAATGCAAGATAATTTGTTGTTGAGAATAACATATGCACGGCTGAAGTTTGTTAGACTCACCGTGGATGGATTAAAGCTCAATCCTCCTTTGACTCCAGGAGTGAAGGTACCAGACAGAGCAACTCTCAGAGGAAAGCCAGCGCCGGTGGGCAGATAAAACTCATTATCCATGAAGATGTAGTGAAGGAAAAGCTCGTTGTCGACACTTGAGAGCAGTCTTTTGAGGAACTGTTTCAAATATATAATTCTGATTAGTAATTCACAGAAATATCTGTGACCGAAAAATGTTGTGCCTGATGATTTTATGAAAGCAACGACCGCTGTGATTGGTAAAGCTGTACTCACATCAGTGGGGATCATCTTAAGGAGACTGCGAATCATCTTGCCATCTTTTGTGTCAAGATACCCAAGTTCAGCACCCAAAAGCTTGAGGTACACCATTGCTTCAGGAGCATTCTGGGCCTTCAAGTCCTCGAAAAGCTTGTTGACATTGTGGCTGATTTCATTGAGTATGTTTTGAGAAGCCTAACACACAGAAGAGAATGAGAATCCAGCTGTGAAGAAATAACATCCATTTGCCACTTTCACTACAATACCTGTCTCTTCTTCCTTTCGTTTCTCGTGATCGGCAGCATGTTGTCCAAGACCTCATTGAGTTGGGCGGGCATCTTGTCGGTAGCGTATAAAGTGGCCTTCATGATTGTATCTGGGAAGAATCCATCTTCTCCAAAGAGGGCCTCCACAATGGGCTCAAAGCCCTTTCCCTCCATGCCAATCTGAAAGACATTAGGGCTTCTCGATTATGGCAAACAGAATTTGGCAGTAATCAAGTACATGTTGGACTTTTATTAAACTCTGTACCTCAATCAAGTCCATATCAAACCCAAATGCATTCAAGGTCATCTCCAGCATGACCTCCCTCGGAAGTTCATTTGGAGATTCAAAGATCATGTTTCCTTCTAAAGATCCCAGTCTGTAGTATCGAGAGAGTTCGATGGGATCCATGAGCATTTCAAGTTTATTGCCTTGAAAGGCATCTCGAATCTTCTGTCTCAAGCTAGGGAGGCAACAAAAACAAGATTAGCTTTTCTTCTGAAAACTAGATTAGGTTCTTCCCATTCTATTGTTCACTCACTCCAGGCTCTCTGGTGCTGCGGAGCTCCAGATGTTCCTGATGTGAGATTGGATGAAGCTCTTGACCTGAGGATTTTCCTCAACAAGGAGCGCCGCCGCCAGTTGAGCGAGTTCAGCAGGATTGGGATTCTTCATCAGGATTAGATACGAGGCTACACGCTTCTGTACGGACGAGCCTCTGTCCAGAACCGCATACATGAGCTCCGCTCGGCCCTGTGAGAGCCATGAGATGAGCTTTAGACCAGGGCTGATATAAAAGCCAGAAATCGATAGTGCATTATTCAGAGTGAAGAGTGAAGTGCATAATTTATACACGTTTAGTTCATTATACAATGTTTCTGAGTCTCATTATCTATATTTCTACCTTTCTTTTTTTAGGGGATATTGTATTAAAAATGTTAAATGTTTCTGCCACTGAAATAAAAAAGGTAATTGTGACTTTTTATCTCGCAATTCTGACATTGTAATTTATAACAATTTGTGAGTTTATATCTTGAAATTCTCACAATCAGCTTTTATAGTTTTTTTAAAATATGCAGATGAATTTCCAACAAAATCACCCCAATCATTCTAGAATGATTCATTCTTTCCAAATAGAACTATTAGATTACTCTTGTGAAACTTCCTGTATTTTTTCAATATATTGTGATTTATATCACAGAGAAACAAAATATCACAATGTCATGTAATTGTTGGATCTTTACCTAGTCCAGCTCTAGGACCTAATGGGTGGAGTTTTTCTGGCTCCACCAATTACATCCAGCGAGGAGTAACTAGAGGTCCAGCTCCACCGACTGTCTCTCCTATTTTAGACTGACTTCAATCACACTGTAATAAAGTTCGTAGATGGGAAGGAAGAAGGCGGGAACCGGCGAACGTTTCACAACATTTATTAATTCAAAAATAAATAAACAAAATGAAAGTAAAACCGCGGGCAGCCCCTCACGGACGACTGCCCGCAAACACACAAAATAAAACGTGGGCAACCCCTGACGGACGACTGCCCACAAACACATAATAACACGTAAAACAAAACATAACATAAAATCCAGGCCTGGTCCTCTCTCGTCTTCCGCTGCCATCGTTCCTCCTTTTATGCTCCCGTCACATGGCCGCGAGACGAGACCGGTGTGCCACGCAGCTGGCACTCGTTAACATTAATCACCGGCCCGCTCTCGCGGTCCCTCGCCCTGCTGCTTGCCACACCACACACACCAATAGTTGTGTTTGTTGAACATCTCACCTCTTCAGGTACAGGAATCTGTCTGTAGATCTGGACCGCGGCCTGTTGGACTGCAGCAGAGGCAGCCGGCTGATTGATGCATCGAATAACAGAAGACTGCAAAGCAGGGCGCGCGGCTCCCAGTGCCGCCACCATGTTACCAATGACCTGTAATAGATTTTAATGGGTAATCTAAGGAGACCAATCTCATGAACCAAACCGTTCAGGCCAAATCGTTTGGCAAAACCATTCAGCAGTTTGAGCAAAACTCAAATTTGTGTTTCTCGTGACCAGTAGGTGGTGCTGTGCCACAAATGTGCAAGTACCCTTAGGTTATGATTATGATTACATGTACCAATTTTTGTACCAATATGTCAAAGCATTGCAGAGTTGTTGCCTAACATCAATTTTGGCATGTCAAATTTGTTGTATGGCTCGAGTACGGTTTAGTATATCAAAAATAATCTAGTAACTTTTTTCTTAAAATGCATGCAGACATTACTTTGAAGTTGCTGGCAAGTGATTGGCAGTGAAAAAGATATAAAAATGTTTATTATGGCAATTCAATGTTTATTATGGTGTTCGTCAAAAAACAGGTAATTTATCTGAGAATTTTTATACAGATAATGGGAGAAAAACACATAAAATGGCAATAAAATCACGGACTAACCCCTGTAAATGTTGAGAATACCTCACATCCCCATGAGATACAATTACCATCCGAATAGGGCTTTAGTTGTGAGTTTGAAGTTGAATATTTTAGCATATAGGAGTTTGTGCAAACATACCTTCAAAGAAAGAAAGACGTGTTCCTGGTCACCTGTGCAATCCCCGATCTGTTCAAGGCCGTAATCAGCCACTGCCTGGATCTCACTGGTGACTCCATCCGTCTCAAAGAGCCTTGGGTCACGGAGAGAATAAAGATGTGTCGATGAAAATTGTGTAGAACATGGACGACAGTCAGTGAGACAAAACTTCAGTTTGTCTGAAAACGTCTTTCACATTATGCATTTGGCAGATGCTTTTATCCTTATCTTTCGAGGTAAACATCAATACTTTGGAATAATAACATTGTGCATGCATTCCCTGGGAATCAAACCCAAGATCTTGGCCAAAAGATTGGTCTTAATCTAAAGATTTCCTACAGCTCACCTTCTCACAGCATTGCTGAGAGCGTAGTAAATGGGTTTGCTTGGCTTGAACTTAGCCATCGCCAGCATTTCCTTCACAAGGACGCGTGAGGAACGGGATATCATTCCCATGGCATATACAGCAGCGTCAAGCTCAACCGAGAGCGCGTCAAAGGTCCTGAATATCTGCATGATAGCACTGCTGCATTCTGGTGTGCCGCACTGTAGCAAAGCCTGGTACGTCAAAGACTGAGAGATTTCCACTGCTTCGGGAACAACAGCCATCAAGGTCTCAGCTTCCATCTTACGGATCACGGATACGAGCTTGTGGGCCAAATGGGCTCTCTTACGTCCATCGTTGGTCTTGGAAAGGTCAGCTATTTCCCTCAGAACAACAAGAGCGGCTTCTTTATCCTGGATGGGGCTCATGTCAACACTGCTGTCTGGATGGAGGGGTTTCATGTTGGCCACATCTGGAGGAATAACCTGATTATTGGCATTGCATTTGGCATTTAGTTTGACATTCAAGCAAATTATTAACATTCATATCAAAGAGACGTTCTCTTACTGTGGTCAAAGTCTCTGTCATTGTACTTCGAGACTCCCAGAAGGGTCAAGGCCTGTTTGCCAATATTGACCACTCCATATTCTCCCCTGGTTGACCAAAGTCAAAGAGACAGACTTCAGTGCATGAGCATCCAAGATACATAATGAACATTTATACATTTGGCAGATGCTTTCATCCAAAGCATTTAAAGTCACAATAAAAGGGAAAATTTACTCTTTTTTTTTTAATGGAATATTTATAGTATTAATTATATTTGCTTATGTTGAAAAACCAAAACAGCAAAATATTTTGTCTCATGAAATAAATCACGTAAATGATTTAGCTTACATTTTCAATTAAAAATGGCAAAATTCAAGTAGTTTGCACCACTGGATATTGCTGTTATTAACATTTCCATATCGTAAAACAGTGTTGAATATTAAATGTTCAGCTACTTACATCTTACCTTACACTGTTTCACCGTAAAAACTGAAGTGATGTGCTGGAATTTGTGTTATGACATTGACATTGCTAGAGACATGAGCTACAGGAATTAATGTTTATTTCACTTACTTGTGTGAAAAGAGCACAAGAACATGTTTTTCGGTGCAAGTTCCAGAGGTCATGTGGTGCTGCTCATTATTAAACCTGTAGTGGCAGGTCTGGTTGCTTCTGATCAGCTGAGCAAGAGGATATTTCTTGGGAAGAGAGAATGACAAACATTGGACATCTCAACCTACTCGTCTCTACTGGGTTTTAAAGGGGTCAAGACATGGATGTTTCTTGAGGTTCACTCTGTAACTCATATCAGTGGCGTGCACGGGGTGGGGTTTGATTGTGGCTCGAGTCCATGTCCCTTTAATTGTGTAAGTGAAATTGCTCTTTTCAATCATCTTGCGACAAACGTGATTTTTCATTTCTACCGGAGGCGATTTCTACCAAGGGGGACCGTTTTAATGAGATTGAAACCATCTTTACTCTTCGTATCACTGTGTATCAAGAGCTGAGAAAGAGCTGAGATTCAGATATGCTAATGAGCATTTGGTTTCCAACCAATCACAACAGACTGGGCCATCTGACCTACCAGAGCATTGGATTACATCCACCTGTGTGTCATTAGCTTGTTAGTGTCTGTGTATTTAAGCCCTGTGTTTTCTCTCACTCTTTGCGAAGTCTTGCTAGTGTCACACTGCATTTCTGAGAATTTTCCCGGTTTCGTTTTTTTCCTTCTTTGTCCGTATTCTGGATTACCTTGTTTTCTGCCCTGTTGCGTTTTGATTGTTTGCCTGTGTGTTTGACCTTCTGCCTGTTATATGAATTACGATTTTGGATTGTCCCAATAAATGTACATTTGGATCTTCACCCAAGTCTCGGGGCAGTCCGTAACAGCATGTGTATAAATACATTGGATCCGTGCATTACGTCTTAGAGTGAGGCTGTTTTCTGCTGCCAAATCAAATCCACTCTGATGAGACTGAAACTGACGCCATCGTTACTGTTCGTACCACTGTATCAAGAACTGAGGAAAAGCTGAGATTCAGATATGCTAATGAATGTTTGGTTTGCAACCAATCAAAACAGACTGGGCCAGCCCATCTGACCAATCAGAGCATTGGATGAATCTAAAACAACTGTAGGAGACAACCTTTAAAGCAGCACAATCGTGGCCCTTTAGTTGTAGATCTCAGAACTCACCATGCCGGTGATGAGGGCGAGAGGACTGGTGTGGTCTTCCACTGGCCTGAACTTGTCACAACCGGACAGATCTCTTCTTAGGGTGACTTCAGTGGCGATTTCCTCTCTGGTGTTCACGACATAATCAGTCTTACACAGACCGTAGATGGTGGGCTGGAATGGAAACGGTCTGAATGTTAGAAGTGGGTTTGACATGAGCATCTTCAAATTCAAGTTTATCAATAGACCAGCGAAAACTGACATTGTGATATTTTGCATATGTGACGTACATTGCGATGTTTAAAAATGCGTGAACTTTCACCAGATGACTTGAATGGCTGTCAGCCTGAATGTAAGAAGAGGATTTGATATGAACATCTTGTTACAATTACATTAATTTTACTGTAAAATTACAATACAAATATTACAATTTCTTCATTTTTAAACAGCTTTTATTTTGATGGGTTGCCGGAAAATAAAAACATGCACTGCTTGTTTCAGATTTGAGCTCAGCACTTTGTCCATTAACAAGCTTGCAACTCATGATATCAGGTGTAAATGACACACTTCACTCTTAAACCAGTAACGCTAATTTATATGCAGTGTAAATTATTCTATTTTAAATGAATTTATTTATTTATTCTGTGCAATTTGAGCCATATCACGATATCGACTTCATTTTGATTTATTGTGCAGCCCTACAATGTACCATGTGTTTGTTGCGGTCCTCCTCCAGCACTGGGACAGCGAGAGCAGAGATGATTCCTCTCTTGATGTTGAGGATGTTTATCCGCTCATCCTCCTCAGGGAAAAGCTTGATGTCATCGTCTCCCTCAATGGTGAACTTCAGAGGATGACTGAACAAAGAGAGACGAGTCTGCTGAATATGATCATCTGTTCTGTAGTCAGAGAACTTATCGATCGCAGATTTCTTCCAGTGAACTAAAACTTTCACTCCCTAAAAAGTCCCACAGTGCAGTGTTAAAAACCAGGGAGCTTCGATGCCTACTGTTCCCTTAACGGTTATTCTGAAGTGTGAAACATAAATCGCACAACCATCCTCAATACACATCAGGAAACGTGATAGATGCTTTAAAAAACTAAACTAAACTAAATTTAAATAGAGCAAACAAGGAAGGAAGCTAACAACAGACCAACAGCAAAAAAAAAAGGAAATAAATTAGTTTTAAGCAAAAAGTTATATAGAGCCAATTTCATGTTTTGTTTAATTATAGTGCCACCAAATAGTTCAACAGTCCAACCACTTTTTTGTGTCCTCAGAGTGCCCACATATAAAGTGTCAAATTTGGTACAATTTTTTTTTGTATTTTTAACATATAAAAATAACCCACACCATCCAAAATATCAGACTTTGATTGTGTTTTCCCCACTTACTATCAAAATTTTGACATTTTGCCTTAAACACTTGATCAAGCTGCTATGATTCTGATTTTCCTATTGTGGTTTTTATCCTGGAATCCAAGAATATGACTCCCGAGAAAATAAGTCAACCACATCCAAAGTTATAATCCAATAGCTGGCTCGAAACTTCTCAAGCTCCTTTAGGGCATCGTCCTGATGACCAACACCAAGTTTCGTAATGACACGCTAATGCGTTCATTAAATACAGCATTTTACTACAAAATTCAAAATGGCCGATATAGAAAATTTAGATATATCTAACGAACCACTTTTTGGGCAAACCGTTCAGAAGTTATAAGCAAAACATTTCTAATCTAATCTTTAGCCCAGTAGATGACACTGCGTCAAAACGCAGCATGTAGCCTCAGGTCATTCTTGTGATTATCTGTACCAAGTTTGGTCAGAGCATTGGAAAGATACAGCCTTGTGACTATTAAATAAGCACCACTGCCCGAATGACATGACCTAGGAGAGAGATTGACCCTAGTTATTGTTAATGTGAACAGTCTTTTACCTCTCCATGGCGGTTTTGAAGTCCTCCGCGCCAGCAGCTGCTCCAAACACAGGGTTTCCATCTGCATCGACCTCACTCACTTCACTCAGCGTGCAGTCGGTGGTGCGCACAATGTAGCTGCATGTACCAGGAACTGCAATCTCAACCTAATACAATATTAACAGAGCATTGCTAAAAAAAACAATAGTATCCTCAGAGTTTGATATGGGGAAATGAAGTCGTAGCGTACCTTGCAGCTAGCCTTGGGGCCGTTGACAGCCCCGTTCAAAGCATTCAAGGACTCGGTCTCATAGAAGTATTCATACTTGTTGAAGGGCTTGTATCTTTTGGCCACTAGAAGAAGCAGAGCAACTAATTTAAAACACATTATCCACAAGTGAGAAACAGCAGGCATTTAATATTGAATTTAGATCATTAGAACTGAAGGTTTGCATGTAAAGTAAATTCTCCAGAATAATTGCAAAAGACATACTCAAACATGGCGCTCCTTCATCCTGAGCTTCTGCAAAACAAAACAAATGCACATTATTACATTGCATTAAAACTATAGCATTTGCACTGAGGTTACATCTGAAGTCAGGGCTGAAAATTTTCAAAAACATCAAGTTGATTTTATGCATAATCCTTTAGTAATCTAAATCCAGCACATACCGATGTCCCTTCTTCCATTCATTGCCAAGACACTCCTGACCTAGAGCTACTGGAGTGCCTCAGGGCTCAGTGCTGGGACTGCTTCTCTTCTCCATCTCCATCTCATCACTAGATCTGTCCTTCAGAAACATGGTTTCTCCATCACTGCCATCATCTAGAGCTACTGGAGTGCCTCAGGGCTCAGTGCTGGGACTGCTTCTCTTCTCCATCTCCATCTCATCACTAGATCTGTCCTTCAGAAACATGGTTTCTCCATCACTGCCATCATCTAGAGCTACTGGAGTGCCTCAGGGCTCAGTGCTAGGACCGCTTCTCTTCTCCATCACCATCTCATCACTAGATCTGTCCTTCAGAAACATGGTTTCTCCATCACTGCTATCATCTAGAGCTACTGGAGTGCCTCAGGGCTCAGTGCTAGGACCGCTTCTCTTCTCCATCACCATCTCATCACTAGATCTGTCCTTCAGAAACATGGTTTCTCCATCACTGCCATCATCTAGAGCTACTTGAGTGCCTCAGGGCTCAGTGCTAGGACCGCTTCTCTTCTCCATCTCCATCTTATCACTAGATCTGTTTTTCAGAAACATGGTTTCTCCATCACTGCTATCATCTAGAGCTACTGGAGTGCCTCAGGGCTCAGTGCTGGGACCGCTTCTCTTCTCCATCTCCATCTCATCACTAGATCTGTCCTTCAGAAACATGGTTTCTCCATCACTGCTATCATCTAGAGCTGCTGGAGTGCCTCAGGGCTCAGTGCTGGGACCGCTTCTCTTCTCCATCTCCATCTCATCACTAGATCTGTCCTTCAGAAACATGGTTTCTCCATCACTGCTATCATCTAGAGCTATTGGAGTGCCTCAGGGCTCATTGCTGGGACCGCTTCTCTTCTCCATCTCCATCTCATCTCTAGATCTGTCCTTCAGAAACATGGTTTCTCCATCACTGCTATCATCTAGAGCTACTGGAGTGCCTCAGGGCTCAGTGCTGGGACCGTTTCTCTTCTCCATCTCCATCTCATCACTAGATCTGTTTTTCAGAAACATGGTTTCTCCATCACTGCTGTCATCTAGAGCTACTGGAGTGCCTCAGGGCTCAGTGCTGGGACCGTTTCTCTTCTCCATCTCCATCTCATCACTAGATCTGTTTTTCAGAAACATGGTTTCTCCATCACTGCTATCATCTAGAGCTACTGGAGTGCCTCAGGGCTCAGTGCTGGGACCGTTTCTCTTCTCCATCTCCATCTCATCACTAGATCTGTTTTTCAGAAACATGGTTTCTCCATCACTGGTATCATCTAGAGCTACTGGAGTGCCTCAGGGCTCAGTGCTGGGACCGCTTCTCTTCTCCATCTCCATCTCATCTCTAGATCTGTCCTTCAGAAACATGGTTTCTCCATCACTGCTGTCATCTAGAGCTACTGGAGTGCCTCATGGCTCAGTGCTGGGACCGCTTCTCTTCTCCATCTTCATCTCATCACTAGATCTGTCCTTCAGAAACATGGTTTCTCCATCACTGCTATCATCTAGAGCTACTGGAGTGCCTCAGGGCTCAGTGCTGGGACCGCTTCTCTTCTCCATCTCCATCTCATCACTAGATCTGTCCTTCAGAAACATGGTTTCTCCATCACTGCTATCATCTAGAGCTGCTGGAGTGCCTCAGGGCTCAGTGCTAGGACTGCTTCTCTTCTCCATCTCCATCTCATCTCTAGATCTGTCCTTCAGAAACATGGTTTCTCCATCACTGCTGTCATCTAGAGCTACTGGAGTGCCTCAGGACTCAGTGCTGGGACCGCTTCTCTTCTCCATCTCCATCTCCATCTCATCTCTAGATCTGTCCTTCAGAAACATGGTTTCTCCATCACTGCTAAGCTGGTGACACACAGCTCTACTTCTCATCCCAGCCAGATGATCCGACTGTAGCTGCTTTTTGCCTGGATGCCTTTCTTTATGGATGAACGACCACTACCTTCAGCTCAACCTTGCAAAGACAGAACTGCTCATGGTTCCAGTGAACATAACACTTCAACAATCACATTCAGCCAGGAACCTTGGAGATGTGATTGAGATGTGATTGACAATCAGTTAAACTTCACAGACCACATAGCTAGAACTGCCCGGTCCTGCAGATTTATAACCTTATACAACATTCGGAGGATCGGTCCCTTCCTTTCAGAACTACACAACTCCTTGTCCAAGCACTTGTTCTATCCAGACTGGTATATTTTAATGATCTCTTCAACATCACTTTCAAACGTCTTAATTATGACTAAATATGTCATTATTTAGGCTTCTCATCGCAAACTTTTTGTCATAAGTAAGATTTACCATAGCATGAATCTTTTTCTTATGTGGTGGAAATCAGGTTGCATATGGATTTCGAAAAAATAACATTCTCTAACATTTGAATAAAAGCATAAATGATACACTACACATGGACTATTGAACATGTTTTCCCTTAGTTTTAAGAATGCTTAGATACTAGTACTTGAAAACTACAGAGCTCTGCAGTGCAGTTGGTCATTTTGTGCGACTCAGAATGAGCGGCATTAGAGATACTTACTGGACACGGCGACGGTCAACAGCAGCAGAAGATGGAGCTTATTGTCGGCCATGATGGCTTCAGAACAGTTCTCCTCTTAGTTCTCCGTTTTCAGGACATTTATAGCTCAACAAACTCATGTGTGCACTGTAATTTCAGCCCTTACTCCAAAGTTCATAGTCTGTGGCAGAATAAAGCTCAAACAGAGCCGAGTTTGGCATTGATTCCTCAAGGAGGCTGATAGCACAAACAGACAGAGTTTGCTAATAAACATTAGGCTCGTCTTTCATTTGTTTAGTTGTGTTTTGGCATATTATCCATTTAAGTACACTGGCACTATCAGAAGACAACAAAACTTGAACTGAATTGAGCTGCTGAATAATGGCACTATTGTGTTTTTACAGCTGAATTTGAATTAGTCTCATATTTAATGTGTTCATTGATTCTGATCATATAAAATGCTCAACATGTTTATCATTGCTGTGTGCCATTATCCAATATCAATCATTGTGTTGCACAGTGTGTGCAGCTTCTCCAATCTTTTATAATCTATGCCGGTAGATCAGCAAAAGTAGTTTTGAATAAACAAGGACTGTCACATAAAAATCAGTCAGGCTTTCATATAGGCAACCTAGGAAGTTGGGGAAGGTCTTGTCTTTTAAGTTTCATTACAAACTGTTCACACCATGGGCTATAAAGCTATAAATACATGTGCATTTTTACATATAGCCCCTTCATTTCACTCTAAACCCCTCCACTGACCTGAACTCATTTTGAATGTCACTGAACTACAGTACGCTGATTCTTTAGATAGATAGATTCACTCCTACACACTGCTATTGATTTCTGGAGTATTTGAGCTTCTGATTTGGTGAATCTTGAAAGAACACACTCACTCACACACACACACACACACACACACACACACACACACACACACACACACACACACACACACACACACACACACACATATATTTATATATATATATATATATATATATATATATATATATATATATATATATATATATGGCCACTGTTTCATGGGGAGCAAAGGCCGGCTCGTGTGTTCCAATCAAACAAAAAAATATAATTAAATTGCAATTATGAAAATATGTGATTTGTAATAATTGTAGAGGTTGTCTGTGATCTTAATCCCGTGCGAATCGGCCATGTCTGTAATTTGTAAAGAAAAAATCCCCCCGCAAATTACCTACCATATTTCGCTGAACACCGAGGTCCAGTGATATTATTAGTCCCGCACGAATAAGCATCTCTGTGATTTGGCCTGGATTTGGCAGGATCGTATATATAATTTTTTTCAAGGTTTTTGTTTCCTGTGTGCCTTTTTATTATCTTTTGCAGAATGGAGGCTTTAACCTGCAGTTCATTGACCGGCCACTAGAGCGGCTCCAGAAGGAGCAGAATCTCATTGAGCCTCATGTTATAATGCCCAACTTTACAGCAGAATAAAACATGTTTACAGCCTGAGACAAATTGTGGTTTTGGTCTATACGGCTAATTTTACCCTTTATGATGACTATGAGGGGGGTGAATTTTTTTTATAAGGAATTCGTTTCCATTATATAACGCCTTAAAGTTCTGCATAATTAAGGGCGTGGACACTTTGAGTGACAGATGGATAGCCATTTATCCGCAGTCTGTTAGTCATCGCGTTACCTAAGCTCCGCCCACATCCCGCCTCTCTGCCCATTTGCTGTTATCCGGGCGTGACTCGCGATGACGAGCTGCCAAGATGGCGACGGCCAGCTCGTCTATACTTTACGCTATCGGAATCCTATGGGTGACGTCACGGAAACTACGTCCATATTTTTTGTACAGTTTTACAGTCTATGTATCAGACTCATATTCTGACTAGAATTGACCACATCAGGCTATATCATTTCATTATGGGATACATTATTCCATACTTCTGTTATTCCCTCCAGAAATATCACACATACTCACTGTTCATCTATTTTATTGTTAGATCGTTTGTGTTATACTTGTGACTTTTACTTATACTGAACTGCCTTAATTCTGCGTGGCATTGATCAACAAGCTGCTGAAAGCATTCTTTAGAAATGTCGGCCCATATTGATAGGAGAGCATCTTGCAATTGATGGAGATTTGTGGGATGCACATCCAGGGCACGAAGCTCCCGTTCCACCACATCCCAAAGATGCTCTATTGGGTTGAGATCTGGGGACTGTGGCGGCCATTTTAGTTCAGTCAACTCATCGTCATGTTCAAGAAACACGTTTGAAATGATTTGAGCTTTGTGACATGGTGCATTATCCTGCTGGAAGTAGCCATCAGAGGATGAGGACATGGTGGTCATAAAGAGATGGACATGGTCAGAAACAATGCTCAGGTAGGCCGTGGCATTTAAACGATGCCCAATTGGCACTAAGGGGCCTAAAGTGTGGCAAGAAAACATCCCCCACACCATTACACCACCACCACCAGCCTGCACAGTGGTAACAAGGCATGATGGATCCATGTTCTCATTCTGGTTGCGCCAAATTCTGGCTCTACCATCTGAACGTCTCAACAGAAATCGAGACTCATCAGACTAGGCAACATTTCTCCAGTCTTCAACTGTCCAATTTTGGTGAGCTTGTGGAAATTGTCGCCTCTTTTTCCTATTTGTAGTGGAGATGAGTGGTACCCGGTGGGGTCTTCTGCTGTTGTAGCCCATCCGCCTCTAGGTTGTGTGTGTTGTGGCTTCACAAATGCTTTGCTGCATACCTCGGTTGTAACGAGTGGTTATTTCAGTCAAAGTTGCTCTTCTATCAGCTTGAATCAGTCGGCCCATTCTCCTCTACCATTCTTTGTAAACCCTAGAAATGGTTGTGTGTGTAAATCCCAGTAACTGAGCAGATTGTGAAATACTCAGACCGGCCCGTCTGGCACCAAACCCATGCCACGCTCAAAACGGCT
>NC_090186.1:44140068-44212568 GCF_024679245.1 Pseudorasbora parva | reverse complement strand
TTTCAGGTTTGGAACAAATAGAGGGTAAATACATTTTTTGGCCGAACTGTCCCTTTAACAACCACAAGTTTGGCTTCACAGTTAATATCAGGAATATGACATCACTTAACTAATTAGAAATAAAATAACAGCTTTACATGAAAATGTGATCTGTAAAATCATTGCGTCATTAAGAAAACATACTGTAACGATGGAATGATACAATCTCTATTTGATGTGTCACTTTTCTTTCAAAAGTATTTTGAAAAAAACGGATTCCAAAAAAGTTGGGACACTGTACAAATCGTGAATAAAAAAGAAATGCAATAATTTACAAATCTCATAAAATTATATTTTATTCACAATAGAATATAAATAACATTTCAAATGTTGACAGCAAGACATTTTGAAATCTCATGCCAAATATGGGCTCATTTTGGATTTCATGAGAGCTACACATTCCAAAACAGTTGGGACAGGTCGCAATAAGAGGCCGGAAAAGTTAAATGAACATATAAGGAACCGCTGGAGGAACATTTTGCAACTTATTAGGTCAATTGGTGACATGATTGGGTATAAAAAGAGCCTCTCAGAGTGGCAGTGTCTCTCAGAAGTCAAGATGGGCAGAGGATCACCAATTCCCCCAATGCTGCGACGGACAATGGCGGAGCGATATCAGAAAGGAGTTTCTCAGAGAAAAATGGCAAAGAGTTTGAAGTTATCATCATCTACAGCGCATAATATCATCCAAAGAGTCAGAGTATCTGGAACAATCTCTGTGTGTAAGGGTCAAGGCCGGAAAACCAAACTGGACGCCCGTGATCTTCAGCCCTTAGACGGCACTGCATCACACACAGGAATGATACTGTAATGGACATCACAACATGGGCTCAGGAATACTTCCAGAAAACATTGGAGAACACAATCCACCGTGCCATTCGCCGTCGCCGGCTAAAACTCTATAGGTCAAAGAAGAAGCCATATCTAAACATGATCCAGAAGCGCAGGCGTTTCCTCTGGGCCAAGGCTCATTTAAAATGGACTGTGGCAAAGCGGAAAACTGTTCTGTGGTCAGACGAATCAACATTTGAAGTTCTTTTAGGAAAACTGGGACGCCATGTCATCCGGACTAAAGAGGACAAGGACAACCCAAGTTGTTCTCAGCGCTCAGTTCAGAAGCTGCATCTCTGATGGTCTGGGGTTCATGAGTGTGTGTGGCATGGGCAGCTTACACATCTGGAAAGGCACCATCAATGCTGAAAGGTGTATCCACGCTCTAGATCAACATATGCTCCATCCAGATGTCGTCTCTTTCAGGGAAGACATTCTCCAACATGACAATGCCAGACCACATACTGCATCAATTACAACATCATGGCTGCGTAGAAGAAGGATCCGGCACTGAAATGGCCAGCCTGCAGTCCAGATCTTACACCATTAGAAAACATCCGGCTCATCATAAAGAGGAAGATGCGATAAAGAAGACCTAAGACAGATGAGCAACTGGAAGCCTGTGTTAGACAAGAATGGGCCAACATTCCTATTCCTAAACTTGAGCAGCTCGTCTCCTCAGTCCCCAGACGTTTGCAGACTGATATAAAAAGAAGAGGGGATGACACACAGGGGGAACATGGCCTTGGCACAACTTTTTTGAGATGTGTTGATGCCATGAAATTTAAAATCAACTTATTTTCCCCTTAAAATTATACATTTTCTCAGTTTAAACATTTGATATGTCATCTATGTTGTATTCTGAATAAAATATTGAAATGTAAAACTTCCACATCATTGCATTCTGATTTATTCACAATTTTTACAGTGTCCCAACTTTTTTGGAATCGGGTTGGTATTTTGATTGTAAGACAGAAATAATGATCCTGAATGTTTGTGAAGCTGTTTCATATCTATCCATGAAAACATCTCTCTGTGAATGTTCACTGTGATCGGACCGGTCAAAGCTTTAATTGAGTTGAATCGCAGTCATTTAGGAATAAGATCAGATGGGAATCGTTCAGCTCTAATATCCATCAAAGTTGGCCGACTGCTCCCGTCCTCAGCACAAATGGCCGTCCTGGGATTTCCTCATCTCTGTTATTAACCTGCTTTTCTCCCGTCAGCATCACGAGTGAAATCAAAGTCATTTGAAACTTGTGCTCTGTTAGTTTTCAGTCTGACAACACTCGCAGTGCCCTACATATGCAAAGCCGGGATTATAAATATCATGGCCGAGCAAAAAGAAAGGGGTTTCTGTCGGATCCATGAGAAAGTTTCTACTCATTAGCCCTATTCGGACGATGATTGTTTCTCGTGGGGTTGTAGGGTATTCATCATTTACAGCGGCTAGTGAGTGATTTTTTTGTTGTCCGAATACAGAATGTCAGTGTTTTTCTCCCACCATCCGTGTAAACATCCCCAGTCGAATTACTACTGTTTTTAGACAAACACAAGGTCATGTGGCGATTTAATTGCCGTCTGAATCCACATCTTTGAGTTTTCAAGATTATATATCCCTTTAAAATTCAGTGTTTATACCCTTTTTGACCCCTGTAGAGCACGGTGCGGTTTTGTAATTCGGATGCATTTCAAAGATCTTTGTAAGACTTTTATTACTGAAGTATTTACAAGAGCAATATATTTCATCACCGCTTAAAAAATAAAAGCACGTAAACATTTGAAAAGGGCGGTTATTATGGCAGCAATCATATGTTAAAGGTGTCATGAACTTGTTTTTTTTTTTATACCGTTGTAAAAAAAATTATACTGTTGTCTGAGGTCTGAAGAAATGTTGAGAAATACAGGAAAGAAGCTGGTAGGTTGAGTTTGTGCGAAACCTTTAAAGTGATTGTTGTCTTTTACTGCGTATGATAATCATCCACGGTGTGTTAATCGGCCAGAGGAGAACTGGTCGTGGGTTCTGTGTTTGGACCGCAGGTTCAGTCTGGCTCAGCGCATCTCCACCAAACACTGCCGCGTTTATTCTCTCAGGTCAGTCTGTCGCTTCTTTTTCTGACACATACACTACATTGCCAAAAGTATTGGGCCGCTCCTCCAGATCACTGAGTTCAGGTGTTCAATCCCTTCATGGCCACTGGTGTATAAATCAATCAGACGCTTCCACACACACATTAGTGAACATCAGAATAATAATCCTCCACGGTGTGTTAATAGGCCAGAGGAGAACTGAGTCTGGTTTCTCTAAGGTTTATTTTTCTCCATCATGCCCTGATGGAGTTTCGGTTCCTTTGGTCGCCTTTGGCTTGGCTTGCTCAGTTGGGGACACTAACATTATGATCAAAGTTATTCAACTAAATATACAAATTAAATTAATTACTATAATAACTATATCAACTATAACACTGATCTGCCAACATTGTCTCTCTATGATAAATTAAAATAAGCTGATAACATCACTGTTTACTCCAGAACGACTGTACAGACAAATCTAATTCTGCTGCAGTATTGTCCTGTTTAACACTGAAGCTGCTCTGACACAATCGGCATTGTAAAAGCGCGATATAAATAAAGCTGACTTAACTATGATAATTCATACTCATAAAGTAGAAATTAAATGACATTCATTACAAGATGACGAGTTAAAAAAAATGTTTTTTGAGTAATTTCCATAGGAGTAAAATTTCTCCCCTTATTTTGAGATAAAATACGAGACTATTTAACTATAATGTGCATCTATATCTTCCTATACGTTTAAACTGATTTAAAGGTGCACTATGCAGCTTTCCGTCCACTGGAGGGCGCCTATTCAAAACAAATGCGTAGTTTGATGACGCCAAGTGTGAGCGCAGCATCTTGGGAGATGTGGTCTTCACCTCACAGCCGGTGGAAAATAGGACTCGGGCAGAAATCACGTTCATGCGTGCGGTTATTAACGTTACTGTAGTGAAGCAGAGCAGGACCGAGTGTTGTGGAGCTGAGCACGGCTGCTGGAGCGATGGTTAAACACACACCCGCCTCGCGAACACCGGGACTTTTATTATGACGGGACGGGACACAGTCGCCGGGCGCCTGCACAGATCCGCTCTTCCGGTTATGATTATGAGGTAATGTAGCTCTGTTTATCATATTAGATACATTTAAGTGTGTTTAAAACGATGTTATGACGTTACTCCGTGCGTTCAGTTGTTCACACTGCTAAGAGTAAAGCGCTCCTGCCAAATAAAAGCCGAAACCGAGGGTAGCGCAGATATGACGCGATTGACAGGCGACTTCCTCAGACGCAATGCTGAAACGTCCCTGTCCTCAGTTAAAACAGCAATTTACTCACAATTTACAAATAGTTGGAAACATCTGGGATATTGTAGGTACTCAACTGAACAAAATATATAACACTGGCCTAGTGGTCTTTGGATATTTTACTGCAAAAATACTACATAGTGCCCCTTTAAAGATTTGGTCTTCAAAAACCCTTTTTCCAAAAAGTGGGGGTGGGGTCGTCTTTTATTCGGAACAATACGGATTTTTACAAATTAAGCAAAGAGACAAATCAAACTAAAAAAAGATGTTGAAAATGTGTCCATTTAGAATCAAACGCTTTACATTTATAGAAAGTTAGAAACTCTTTTATTATTTCAAAATATGCGTTTTTGTGACCCTACAAGTTGATTAAACTATGAAAACATCCTAACTAATAAGTAATAGGCTATTTTCTACACTGGTTTTGATGCATACATAGTGCACCTTTAAATATTAGTTTCCTATTATTAAATGAAATATGCATTTATTCTTATTATACCAAGCATATGACATTTTATACATTTAGCAGCCGTTTAAAAAAAAAACGTGAATAAATCTCCATCCGAGTTTTATCACATTCACATTTATTTTTACAGACGTCCACGTGAGAAACACTTACCGTCTGAATAGGACTATAGTGTCTTGATTATATATTCCTTATCTATCTTGGCTTTCTTTAAAATGCATGTTTACTCAAAGGATCCTGTTAAAACAGCTTCCACACAAATATGTCTGTTTTCAACACTGATAATAATCATAAATGCTTCTTAAACATTAAATCCTCATCTGAGAATGATCAGTGAAGGATCATGTGACACTGAAGACTGGAGTAATGATGATAAATTCAGCTTTGATCACAGGAATAAATTGCATTTTACTATATATTCACACAGAGAACTGATGATCTACACTGGAGGAATATTTCATATTTTACTGTATTTTTAATCAAACACAACTTTGATGACCAGAAGGTTTTATTTGATTACTAACGCTCAAAACTACACTAACAATATAGTAATGTATTGAAGCCATGTATCGCTATATCTCAAATCTTTTACGTCATATGATAAATAACTGTACCTTTTGTACTGTGATCAATAATGCAGGGTCGTTGACCCAGAATGCTGTGCAAACAGTGACCCGTCCTCTTCACCGGGGTTAAAGTTCAGGTTAAGGCTTCAGATTTGTTCTCTTCTCCTGCAAAGACGAGGACAAATGAGGACAGGACTCATATCGACAGGCCTGACTGACGCCAGAGGTCATGAACGTATGGAGAACTCGCTTTAGTTACTCTTTAACAGCGATGGAAAAACACCTTTATGTTATGCTGTAACCTGTTGTGTTATTCAATCTGTAAAAGAAAGAAAAAGTGTTTCACAGTCATATCAAAATAATAAAACATCTGAACAATGGAGCAGTTTTAAGGCTGATAATGACCAAAATATGCAAATATTTTTAAAATCTCTTTAAATTTAACTTTATTTCATAATATGAATTAGTGTCTGCTGTCACTTTGTATGTGAAACATCCATATATATACACACACACAGATCAGGCATAACATTATGACCTTAATATTGTGTTGGTCACCCTTTTGGTGCCAAAACAGCCCTGACCTGTCGAGGCATGAACTCCACTAGAGCCGGATTGGATCAGGCAAAACATTATGATAACACTGATGATCAATCGATCAATCAATAAACTATATTTATATCGCGCTTTTACAGTGCCGATTGTTTCAGAGCAGCTTCAGTGTTAAACAGGACAATACTGCAACAAAATTGATTTGGCTATACAGTCGTTCTGGAGAAAACTGTGATGTTATCAGCTTAATTTACCTGATGATCCTTTCATCAGGATATATTAGGCAGCAAGTGAACATTTAGTCCTCAGAGTTGATGTGTGTGAAGCAGGAGAAATGGGCAAGCGTAAGGATTTGAGCGAGTTTGGCCAGATTGTTACGGCTAGACGACTGGGTCAGAGCATCTCCAAAACTGCAGCTCTTGTGGGCTGTTCCCGGTCTGCAGTGGTCAGTATCTATCAAAAGTTAATGCTGGTTCTGATAGAAAGCTGTCAGAATACACAGAGCAGCTCAGTTTGAGGCGTATGGACCAGTCAGGGTGACCTCTGACCCCTGACTCCGCCGAAAGCACCAACAGTGGCACGTGAGCATCAGAACTGGACCACGGAGCAATGGAAGAAGGTGGCCTGGTCTGAGGAATCGTGTGTTCTTTTACATCACGTGGATGGCTGGGTGTGTGTGTGTGTGTGTGTGTGTCTTACCTGAGGAACACATGGCCCCAGGATGCACTATGGGAAGAAGGCGAGCCGGCGGAGGCAGTGTGATGCTTTGGCCAATGTTCTGCTGGGAAACCTTGGGTCCTCCATCCATGTGGATGTTACTTTGACACGCTCCACCTACCTAAGCATTGCTGAGACCATGTTCAGCCTTTGATGGAAACGGTATTCTGGTGGCTGTGGCTCTTCCAGCAGGATAATGCTCCTGACACAAAGCACAAACGCTTCAGGAATGGTTTGAGGAGCACAACGACCAGTTTGAGGCGTCGACTCGGCCTCCAGATTCCCCAGATCTCAATCCAATCGAGCATCTGTGGGATGAGCTGAACAAACAAGTCCATGGAGGCTCCACCTCACAACTTACAGGACTTAAAGGATCTGCTGCTAACATCTTGGTGCCAGATACCACAGCACACCTTTAGGGGTCTAGAGGAGTCCATCAGAGACGGGTCAGGGGGACCAACACAATATAAGGTCATAATGTAATGCCTGATCTGTGTATATTTAGATAAACATCCTGTACTTTTCCTATATTATTTTCCCAAAAGCCAAGTTTTAGCGCATCGCCTGGTAAAACCAAACAAGCATTTCCATTAACTTGAAATGCCCAGAACAGAAATGGATGAACTTAACCCCTCTGTACGTTTTAACCCATGAACCTGCAGATGTGCACGGACAGCAAGTTTGCTCAGGTTAGATTATGACCCGCTTTGACCCGGAGAGAAAACAGGTCCCATGTCCCGATCCAAGGTAATATTTGGAAAAATGTGCCCCATCAGCAGAAGAAAACATCTTCAAACACAGTTAGCGTCACCTCTTGCTAAAGGTTAAACGGCTCATGAAGCGATGGCATGATAATCTCTGGAACTCTGTGTTCTTTACATGGAGGTTAATGTATATGATTTAACCCTTTCTGAACCAGAGCCCTCGCGCTGAAAACACCAACCAGAGGAAATGATTGATTCAGGACGGATGAGTGACCGGCACACGCCAGTAACCATCAGTTCTTCAACAAAATAACTGTGCAAAAGGGTTATTATTATAGCTAAAACTTACTACATAAAATACCTTTTATTTTATTAAAAATAAATAAAACTGATTTTATTTTAATACTTTTTATTTTACTTTTTAAAAATTATTATCTAAAAAGTATTTTAAGGCAAAAACTAACAACAATACAACTAAAACTTTAACTAAAATGAAATAAAAACTTATCTTACACACACACGCACCGCGCGACACACACACACAACACACACACACACACACACACACACACACACACACACACACACACACACACACACACACACACACACACACACACACACACACACACACACACACACACACACACACACACACACACACACACACACACACACACACATATAAACTATATATTATACATACATGAATTATGAAAATTAATTATTGCATGAATTTTTTTAAAGGTGAATCTCACAAACTCTGCCAAGAACATGCACAACACATTTTAACACAAGAAAAATTATATATATATATATATATATATATATATATATCAATATTGTAAACATTTCATTTTAATGTTTTATAACATTTAATAATATTTTTTATAAAGAAAAGTATTTTTGCATCATATTCATGTCATTTAACCGTATAAAATATCCATACCGCTTGTAATGTCACAAATAATTACAAAGAAATGGCAGCATTTAATGAAACGTGACATTTTGAAGTATGCATTTTCTCATATATACTCCAATCAGCTTTCAACTTAAAACAATTTATTTTATAGTGAATAATGTGGGGAAAAACACAATATCATAGATATATCGTATGTATACTGTAATAGTTTATATATAAATGTCATGTTATATCATGATAAACTATTTAAACTAGTCAAAATGTAAAACAAATCTTACATTAAGAAAAGTTTACTAGACAAGTAAAAAATATTGTCTTGTTTTAGGGGGGAAAAAATAATTCAAAATTAAGATAGATAAGAAAATTATTATTAAAATAAGCAAAATAATTTGCCAGTGGGGTAAGCAAAATAATCTGGTTTTAAGATTATTTTTCTCACCCCATTGGCAGATTATTTATCTTATTTTAAGCAAAAACTCTCTTCATTTTGAGTTATTTTTCCCCAAAACAAGACAATTATTTTTGCTTGTCTAGTAAATACTTCTTGATTTAAGAGTTTTTAGATGTTTGGACTAGAAACAAGACAAAAATACTGAGTAAGAAGAGCATTTTTAGCAGTGTAATCTGACTCAGGACATTGTGTTCGTTAAGGAAGTTTACAATTATACTGTTTAGATACTAAAGCATTGGGATAATAAGTCCTTGGCTTTAGATGTCTCTCTCTCTCTCTCTCTCTCTCTCTCTCTCTCTCTCTCTCTCTCTCTCTCTCTCTCTCTCTCTCTCTCTCTCTCCTCTCTCTCTCCTCTCTCTCTCTCTCTCTCTCTCTCTCTCTCTCTCTCTCTCTCTCTCTCTCTCTCTCTCTCTCTTGGATGTGGTGTGTTGACGAAACAGAGTAAACTGTGTGATATCGGTGTAAGCGAGGTCTGTTGAGGTCAGGCCCGCTCGTCCATTGGCCACGCTCACCCTGAAGACTGTACAGTGCAAACACCGAGTCGATCAGAGTCGAGCTCATTCTCAGTAGAAGAAGAAGAGCGTCTGAAGCTCTCCAAACGCACAAACTGGAGCATGACGAGTGTCGTTTTAACCAGCTAGAAGAGCGGAGCATTCCAGCAGCTCAAGAAGCCGTGAGCTGCTCAGTGTTGAGAAGGAGGATTACACTTCTGTCCAGAGATTCTTGTAAACATAGATACTGTTGTGCAAGAAAAATATCAGACTTGTCTGACAATAAACTATTATATCATATCATATATCATAACCAGACTGATGTCTCTAACACACGTCTCAGATGGGATCACAATCATAAAGGGAATAAGGTTATGCTGTTTTGTAAATATGCTTTTATCAAGTTGCAATTTTGAAATGCAACATATGCCTTCACATACTTGAGCGCTTATTAATTAAAGAAAGCCTGCGGTTTTATGACAAATGAAATGTTTGAGGGTTTAACGTTTGAAAATGAAGAAATTTAAGAATTATTGCGGTTTTAAAGTTGTTGGACAATATACAGTCTTATTTTGTTTTTATTTACAATTTTTTATTTAATAATAATAACAATTATTATTATTTTATGCAGGATTTTTTAAAGCGCATTCAATAATTTAATTATTTTTATTTAGTAATAATAATAATTGATATATAATATAATTACCCAATTATATATTTGCGAGCGAATGCAAAATAATTTTAATATATTCTGCCCTCATGTGTCATAATTTTTTTTTATCATAATGTCCCTTTTTTATTATTATTTTATAGCCATTTTGATACGTAACCACAAAATTTTTGCTAAATTATGCAGAAAACTTGAAAAATTTAAATCACATTTTTGTTCTTAGTTGGGTTTTTTTTTGTTTTTTATTTATTTAGTAGTAGTAGTTGTGGTAATAATAATAATAATAATAATTATTATTATTATTATTATTATTTTATAGCCATATTGATACATATATTTTGGCTAAATTATGCAGCAAACTTGATTTTTTTAATCACATTTTTGTTCTTATTTAGTCATTTTTATTTTCTATTTAGTAGTATTCGTTGTAAAAGTAGTAATCATTATTATTGTAATAATATATATCATATTGATACATGTCCACAATATTTGGGGCAAATTGTGCCACCCTTCAGACAAGCGCAGCAAACCTGGAAAAACGTGCATTGTAAATTGCAATCACAATTTTTATCATAATCACAATTACTATATTAAATTCAGATGTGCTGATCCGTGGGCCAGTAGTGTTTACAGCCGTTATTATGGCACAAACATTCGTCACAATAAAACATGAAGGGGAAACTGTATTCTGGATAAATATGATCCTGTGTAAGCTTGTTTTCATCTTATAATTCTGACTTTTCCCCTTGCAGTTCAGAGTTTAGATACAAGCTTCCTAATGATTCATTATACTTCATAAATCTTCATAACACTAGTTTTAGAGGCTTTGTGTGTACTGAGTAATGTATTGAGTTATGCTTTTTCAGCTCCGGAGGAAAGATGGCAGAATGCGTTCAGGTGTGATTGTTCCCATTATCGCACATGTTCCCTATGCATCACTTCTGGACCTGACGTCCATCGAGGGCCCATGCAGCGCTTCAGTGTAATTAGCAATGCTTAATGATCATTCGGGACGCCATATTTAACTTCAAAGTTGTCCTCGTTTAGCTCTTCAGACTCTCCAGCGTGTCATATTTACACTTATGGGGTTGGAATTATTAGATAGACGTCAGATGGTGGTTTATTTATTTATCTGGGATCGCAGCACATCCGACTGGCCTTGATTTTCGTCACTTGCACAGCAATGTTTTATAAGTAGTTTATGTTTGTGTGCACAAGAAGTTTCCCTAATGGTAATTTGAGTAATATCTGACATTTTAAAGCAAGCACGTCCAGATGGTCATGAAATATCAGTGTCTCTGTAGGGATTTCAACCTTCAGCGTTCATATAACGCGCATCTGTGAGCGCTTGTCTTTGCTTACAGTGTGTGAGATCGTTCTAATCACGCTAGCAAACTAGCCTGCGGGGTTATACGAGTGTGCTAATCATGACGCGGAAGTACAACCTTTATGTCTGTTTATTGCTCGTTCTGTATGATTTAGTGAAACTTCAGATCTGTTTCAGTTCAGGCGGTTTCGCCATCCTTTAGACTTTTTTGATACACTGGATGTTGACAAAAGTTTTGGGATGCCTGCCTTTACACACCCATGAACTTTAATGCCATCCCATTTTTGGCGAGCAGCGTGGCGAGGGACCGCGAGAGCGGGTCGGTGACGAGTGCTAATGAGTGCCAGCTGCGCGACACACCGGTCTCGTCTCGCATTAAAAGGAGGAGCGAAGGCAGCGGAAGACGAGAGAGGACCAGGCCTGGATTTTATGTTATGTTTTGTTTACGTTTTGTTGTGTGTGTGTGTGCGGGCAGTCGTCCGCGAGGGGCTGCCCGTGTTACTTTTGTTTTGTTTGTTTATTTTGAATTAAAAGTCTTTGTTGAACGTTCGCCGGTTCCCGCCTCCTTCCTTCCCAGCTAAGAACTTTGTTACACCATTGTTAATCCTGTGGGTTTAATATGGAGTCGGCCCACCCTCTCTAACAGCTCCAGCTCTTCTGGGAAGGCTTTCCTCAAGGTTTAGGAGTGTGTTTATGGGGATTTTTGCCCATTCTTCTAGAAGCTCATTTGTGAGGTCAGGCACTGATGTTGGACGAGAAGGCCTGGCTCTCAGTCTCCGCTCTAATTCATCCCAAAGCTGTTCTATCAGGTTGAGCTCAGGACTCTGTGCAGGCCAGTCAAGTTCCTCCACACCAAACTCCTCATCCATGTCTTTATGGAGCGACGCTTTGTGCACTGGAGCGCAGTCATGCTGGGACAGGAAGGGGCCGTCCCCAAACTGATCCCACAAAGTTGGGAGCATGAAATTGTCCAAAATGTCTTGGTGAAGCATTAAGAGTTCCTTTCACTGGAACTAAGGGGCCAATCCCTGAAAAACAACCCCACCCCATAATCCCCCCTCCACCAAACTTTACTCTTGGGTCATTGCAGTCAGGCAAGTCCCGTTCCCCTGGCGACGGCCAAACCCAGACTCGTCCATGGGATTGTCAGACTGAAGCGTGATTGGTCGCTCAGAGAACACGTCTCATTGCGCTAGAGTCCAGTGGCGGATGCTTTCCTCCACTGGATCCCACGGTTTTGGTGATCTAAGGCTTGGATGAGCTGCTCGGCCATGGAAACCCATTCCATGAAGCACTACACACTATTTTTGAGCTCATCTGTTAAAAAAAAAAAAAAATCTCCTTTATGTACACACAGCACCCCATATTGACAGAAAAACACAAAAAAGATTTATAAAAAAAAACAATATTAAATATCACATTATCCTAAGTATTCAGACTCTTTGCTGTGACACTCAACTCAGGTGCTGTCCATTTCTTCTGATCATCCTTGAGATGGTTCTACACCTTCATTTGAGTCCAGCTGGGTTTGATTATACTGATTGGACTTGATTAGGAAAGCCACACACCTGTCTATATCAGACCTTACAGCTCACAGTGCAGGTCAGAGCAAATGAGAATCATGAGGTCAAAGGAACTGCCTGAAGAGCTCAGAGACTGAATTGTTGCAAGGCACAGATCTGGACAAGGTTACAAAAGAATTTCTGCTGCACTTAAGGTTCCTAAGAACATTTTGGCCTCCGTAATCCATCCGTTTGGGATGACCAGAACCCTTCCTAGAGCTGGCCGTTCGGGCAAACTGAGCTATCGGGGGAGAAGAGCCTTGGTGAGAGAGGTAAAGAAGAACCCAAAGATCACTGCGGCTGAGCTCCAGAGATGCAGAGATGGGAGAAAGTTGTAGAAAGTCAGCCATCACTGTAGCCCTCCACCAGTCGGGGCTTTATGGCAGAATGGCTCGACGGAAGCCTCTCCTCAGAGCAAGACACATGAAAGCTTGCTAAAAAACACCTGAAGGACACCAAGATGGTGAGAAATAAGATTCTCTGGTCTGATGAGACCAAGAAGGAACTTTTTGGCCTTCATTCTAAGCGGTATGTGTGGAGAAAAATATCACCTGTCCAATAAGGTCCTAACAGTGAAGCATGGTGGCGGCAGCATAATGCTGTGGGGTGTTTTTCAGCTGCAGGGACAGGACGACTGGCTACAATCGAGGGAAAGATGAATGCGGCCAAAAACCTTCTCCAGAGTGCTCAAGACCTCAGACTGGGCCGAAGGTTCACCTTCTAACAAGACAATGACCCAAAGCACACAGCTAAAATAACATGGAGTGGCTTCACAACAACTCCGTGACTGTTCTTGAATGGCCCAGCCAGAGCCCTGACTTAAACCCAATTGAGCATCTCTGGAGAGACCTGAAAATGGCTGTTCACCAACATTTACCATCTAACCTGACTGAGAGGATCTGCAGGAGGAATGGCAGAGGATCCCCAAATCCAGCTGTGAAGAACTTGTTGCATCGTTCCCCAAAAGGCTAATGGCTGTATCAGATCAAAAGGGAGCTTAATACTGAGTAAAGGGTCTGAATACTTAGGACTTTGTGATATTTCAGCTTTTCTTTTTTTATAAATCTGCAAAAATTGAAACAATTCTGTGTTTTTCTGTCAATATGGGGTGCTGTGTGTACATTAATTCGAGAGAAAGAAAAAGAACAGAAATGATTTAAGCAAATGGCTGCAATATAACAGAATGAAAATGTAAGGGTCTCTGAATACTTTCCGTACCCACTGTATGTGTTTACAGCAGAATGAGTTCATGACTAAATTGTGATTACACAGAGATCAATTTAACGATGGAAAAATGTGACCCGTGACCGTACACAGAAAAGCATGTGTGTTTTCCAAAGGTCAGCAGGTTTAAACAGGATTGACCCTTCCTTGTATTTTATCTCCTGACACTTGGCAAACATCTGCTCAAAATCATCCTCGACCAAAGCCGGCTTCTGTGAGTTTCTCCTGAAATGAATGTAAATGCGAGTCCTCTGCTAACTTTGAAGAGCGGCGCTATTATTAGCACGAGAAGGCAAATGAGGACAGCCAGCGCGTCCATGTTTCTGTTCACATGATGAAAGGAGAGTCTCTGCTCAGACTAATGATTTGAGTCACGACTCGTGCGTTTGTAAGGAGGTCAGGCTCACTCACAGTGCATTTCTAACAAACTAGTGATTTTAATTTATTGTCGGACCACATTACTTCGTTACAAAGGCTGCCGATGACGTCTTTACAGGACGAGCAGAACAGAAGTGCTTTTGTGAGACTGCCGTGTTTGCTGGTTTGTCATGAAGCGTGATTTTAACCTCAGGAAACCCAGCGTTAGATAATGTTTTTCAGTGGTTTCATACAAACAACAGTTCGATTCAGGATCAGATCCATCATAGGCGTCGTGTTTCTGTCAATATGGGTTTTACCATTACTGATTCTTAAGCTTCTACATTTGGGTATTCGGTTACGTCTTTGTTTCAGGTTCATTGAAAGTCTCATTTATTTCTGTAGTGCTTTATAATGCCATACAGATTTTTTTCAGAGCAGCTGCACATTAATAAACAGGATTCAATGATGCAAATTCATCGAATATGAGACCATTTCAGCTGTAAAGCCAGCCTGGTCTCATCGTCAATACGTAGGTATTAATACGTTACTTTCAAAGAGACTAAACGTACGTCTTAGTACACTTGGAGAAGTGCTAAAATGTAAAATATAGACGTATTTGCAACATTAAAACGTAGTATTATCACATTTTTACAGCTAAAAAAACGTAAAATATTTACGAATCCATCATGAAATCTTTTTTTTTTAAGAATACAAAACATTATACTGGTAAAAACATTTTTATTTTTTTTGTTATATCATAAAGATATCTATATAATTTCCCTTTGACCATTTTATTGATTAATGTACGATCGCTTAACACTACCCCAAACCTAAACCTACCAATTTAATACAGATTATAAAGAAAATAAAAGGTAAAACGTTGGAAAATGATGATTTTGATAACAATATAGCATTAAAAAAAATATTTTGAACGGCTAATCCTACACTTACCCCTAAACCTACCCATTAGCATTTATTAAAACAACGTACTGTTATAAATCAAAGCATAACAGACAGACCAGTGTACTCACAATCATTTATTTATTGCAAAAATGTCAAAAGCGGTACCAAAAGTAGTTCAAATGAAGATATGTTGCAGTCGCAGTCCTCTCTGGTGGTATATAACGTTAATAGTTTTGTATGAGGTACAGAGCAAAATGTTAGCTATTAATCAATGAAAATATGAATCCGGCTTCTCTCCGTGAAGTTGCGCGTTTCCCATTTCAAATACAAATCGACTGAAACACGGCATGTCAAAATCTGTGACGAAGCAGGCGAGAGCCAATGAGCGTTCGATGCCACTGCCGTAAATCATGTCGTAACGCTTCATGAGGGCGCGTTTTTTAAATTTGAATTCATAACGAGCGCGAGATTTGATGTTTGCCGTCGCGCTACTGAGAGGAGATGAAGACTAATGGAAGGCTAATGGAGATGAAGATCACCGGGCTCAATTTTAGATTTGTTTCTCGCAAACATATGGATTCTAACAATTTGGATTACAGCGAACGAATAAAGTGTTGTGTTTTGTGAATTGATGTTGTGTTTTGGTGTATATTGTGATCGCCAGTTGCTGAATAGGAGAAAATGCATTTTTATGTCTCACAGCAAACAACAAGCTAAATACTACAAAATGTTTGGCAAGAATGTTATTCATCTGACGGTCTTCTTTTAACATTATCTAGTCATCCAAAATGAGTTTGTAGCAGAAGTCACGAGAGCAAAATGTTATTTTACATTTCTGTTATTTTATATTAGGTTGATTAACTTAGTAAAATGCATTTAATAAATGTGACTGAAAACATGTATTGATGTGACTATTGGATATAAAATAAACAATATTAATGCCACGATTTATGGGAGCCTGGTAACTTACACGTACACACTGTGATACGTAGATAATTTACATTTTAGTGCTGTCAATACGTCAATATTGTACATTTTAGTGGTGTTAATAAGTCAGTATTGTACGTTTTATTGTGTGTGAAAACGTTAGTAAATGTACGTGTAGTAGAATCACACTTTACGTAAAAATACTCACGTATTTTCATGAGCTCACGTTGGTAAAGCAGAAGACAATAGAGTCATTATCATCTCAGTTCAGCTCAATGTTCATTTAGTTCAGTTCAGTCGCACATTCATCGGTTATTAAACACATTCAGTTTAGACCGAGAACAGTGTTAGTGTTGCAAAGTTCACCAATTATTAAACGGATTCGATCAAGTTACATTTGTATTACAGTTTCTCTCCGTCGCTTTGGTTAATTTCTCAGATCAGAATTGAAATTCTCAAAACTACCTGTTCAATTCTCTCATCATTGTGTCTCTTGTGCGCATCAGAAAGCAGTTTCTCATTTTTTTGAACACGTTGCAAATGCTTTGGTACATCCCTGCCAATGATTATGTCCAATTCTCTGCTGTCTCCTACATTATCAGTCGCTTCCGTTGATCAGGATGTATTATATCGGGTCTCTGTTGAATAGTCTCACCGCGCACAACATTTAGGCACAAGCTCATAGCTTTAGTCTTTACATGCTAAATGATTGAACAAGTTATCATAATATGTCAAATATTTTTCTATACTTTCTATATTTCCATTAGACTTTTTTCTAAATCTGTCCTAAATTGGTAAATTACGCCCAGGTGAATCTTAACTTTCTCTAAAGAAGGTGCTTCTCATGAAACATCAACTAGCAGATAATTGTAGAAATATATATATATGCAGAAATATATAGCACCGCATGTACAGTTTTTCCTATGTTCACATTTCTTCTTTAGGTGTGTGCTTTATTTCTGTATCTCAATGACATGTTCTGTCAATAAAATACAGTACACTCTAAAAAATGCTGGGTTAAAAACAACCCAAGTTGGGTTGAAAATGCACTAACCCAACAATTGGGTTGTTTTAACCCAATGGCTGAGTTGTTTTAACCCAGCCATTGGGTTGTCTTAAGCAACATTTAATCCAACCGCTGGGTTAAAACAACTCAGCCGTTGGGTAAAATCAACCCAATTGTTGGGTTATTGCATTTTCAACCCAACTTGGGTTGTTTTTAACCCAGCATTTTTTAGAGTGTACAAACAGTAAGAGTGTTAATTTGAATCTTTTCCATTCTCCTGAAATTACACTCACACACACACTAAGATGTAAATTACAATTGACAATAATTGTCATCAAAACTTTAGCCGTAGTTTCCATCAGATCATCCCTCCAGAGTAAACTGTTATATTGACAACATGACTGAACAATCTGACTGTGTTATCCGTACACAACGACACGAGGGCTTGTTCATCGACACAGATATTTACTTCTGAGAGATGAACGGAGGATTTTGAGGAAGAGAGCGGCTTTCACAGGTTATCCATTGTGTTCTGCTATTTGTACAAATTGTTTTGAGAAATGCACTTACTGTTTTGCAAATTGTGAGTTTGATTCGAGAAATGTACCAAAGCGACTGAGAACAACTGTAAATTCAGTTCAATATTTTTTTTTATGTATTTATAAAGCACATTTAAAACAACCAAGGCTGACCAAAGTGCTGTACAAGGCAATACACAAAAACAAGTGAAATGTTAAAAATAAAGAAAGAAAAGATACAAGACAAAAACACTCAAGTGTTAAACGCTATAGTAAATAAGTGTTCTTTAAGTACTGATTTAAAATTAGAGAGAGATGACACCATTCTGATCGAAATCGGTATGCTATTCCAAAGTTTTGGGCCTGCTATTCCAAATGCTCTGTCCCCTCTATGTTTCAATTTAGACCTGCGAACCGTGAGAAGTCCAAGATCCCCGGACCTAAGTGACCTTGATGGAATATGCATGTTTAGCATTTCAGAGAGATATCCCGGTGCTAGGCCGTTTAAAGATTTAAAAACAAGAATTAAAATCTTAAAATGTATTCTCAAATTAACTGGTAGCCAATGCAAGGAAGAAAGTTTTCGACTACCTGTCAACAGCCTGGCCGCGGCTTTCTGGACCATTTGGAGTCGCTCAATGGAAGAATGGTTAACTCCATAATACAGTGAGTTACAATAATCAAGACGTGATGTGATGAATGCATGAATCACTATTTCAAAATTTTTGACAGAGAGAAACAATTTAACTTTGGCAAGATGTCGTAAATGGTAGAAACAGGATTTAAGAATTAATTTCTTTATCAAACCGAAGTCCCGAGTCAAACGAAACACCAAGGTTTTTTGCATACGGAGTAACATGGGAACTTAGTTCACCAAGATCCAAGTTCCCATGGTCATAAAAATCACTTGGACCAAACATTATCACTTCAGTTTTACTGTCATTTAAAGCCAAGAAATTTTGCGCAAGCCATAATTTTGTTTCCTGTAGACACGCTAGTAATCCCGAAGAAGCATTTAAATCATGCTTAAAAGGTATGTACAATTGAGTGTCATCGGCATATAAGAGAAAAGACACACCATATTTACGAAAGATTGATCCCAATGGAAGCATGTGTAGTGAAAAGAGTGTTGGAGCAAGAATCGATCCCTGTGGAACACCACAGAAAAGATGTGCTGACGAGGAAATATGTTTACCAATACATACCGAAAATTTCCTATTGGTTAAATAAGATTTAAACCAATTTAAAACAGTACCATGGATGCCTACATAGTTTTCCAATCGAGAGAGGAGTATTTTATGGTCAACCATATCAAATGCTGAGCTAAGATCTGAAAAGACCAAAGCAACAACATTCCTATTATCAGTCGCTAACAAAATATCATTGGCAACTTTTAGTAAAGCAGATTCAGTGCTATGCAGTTGAAAACCTGATTGAAATGGTTCATAAAAACAATTTGTGCTCAAAAAAGACTGCAATTGAGTGAGAGCCACCTTTTCCAAAATAACAATAACAGTGTAAACGGTGCAAAGTTCATCAATTATTGAACCAGTTCAGTTCAATGTTGATTCAATTCAGTTCAATAACAGTTTCAATGTTTTACAGTGCATTAAACATATTCAATTCAGCATTTCACCAATTATTAAACAGATTTGATTCAGTTAAATGTTGGTTCAGTTCAGTTCAATATTGATTCATTTCAGATCAATAATAGTGTCAGTGTTGCAAAGCGAATCAATTATGAAACTATTTAAATTAATTCCAGTTCTACCGTTCAAGAGTGTCCATATTAATGTCAGCTGTAAAGCAGCATAATTCAATGATGGCTTTACTGTAAACTAATTTAGTTTTTATTGAAAAAAACAACAACCCAAATATCAGTCCATATGGAGTAAAATGTAAAATAATATTTCAGACAGAAGCAATCATATTCATCTCTGGATTTTAGGTGTAAAGTACAATCCCATAGTTAACAGAATCCCAGGTAGTTTATTAATAAAATGCAAACTATAGTCAAATTAGAAAATGTAGGTATTTCCAGGTTAATACCCATCTGAGCGATGAGCTTTCCGTTTGACACACAGGGTTTCAAGAGGTAAATAACAGAGCTGAATGTCTTAATATTAATTATGATATTTAATGTTTAGCATAATATACTGTAAATCTCAAAGATGCAACTATGCATATAAGCAAAATCGGCTCTTTTGAAACGTGATTCATAAATGTTGCCCATTAAATGTTATATTGATGCATATTCCTAACGAAACAAAAATATATTGCAGTATATCGGAAAATATCATGTAAGGCAATATATTCACATATATGGGATTTAATATTTATATTCTCCAATATATTACAATATATGAAAGCGGCAATCATTTGTATATTGTGCAATATATTACAGGAATATATAATATATTGTATAATACCATCAATATATTATCCCATGTATTTACAATATATTATAATATATTTCAAAATAATATATTGGTAAATATATTTTCCTTTCATAAGGGATAAATGAAGATTAAAAGATTAACTAAATGATTTTTTTGCATGACATATTTTGATGACAGTAGCAATTTGGTTCAAAGGATGGTTCCATGAGCCGTGTCCCTCATGATAAGGTTTGCTTTCCCAATCAGGAGAGCTGTTCTGCGGCTGGCATTCCCTGTCTGTGTGCTTCATCGTGCTTCGATCGGCTGTTCCAACACGACACAAACGGGTCTTTGTCAACAAGAAGAGAGGCCCTGTGAGTCTTATCTGAGAGCCCAGAGAAGCAAACAAGCTCACACAAACCCACCGGAGACCCTCAGGCCACGGGTTAGGCCATTATTCCTATAATACATGTCAAAACATTGAGCAACCGCGGCCTCGGATGGCCTTTGCCTTTACAGACCTCGAGTGCCTAAATGAGGCGGATACACGCAATATACATTACACACGCAAAAAAATGCTCTTCTTACTCAGGATTTTTGTCTTGTTTCTAGTCCAAACATTTAAAAATTCTTAAAACAAGAAGTATTTACTAGACAAGCAAAAGTAATTGTCTTGTTTTGGGAAAAATAACTCAAAATGAAGAGAGTTTTTGCTTAAAATAAGATAAATAATCTGCCAATGGGGTGAGAAAAATAATCTTAATTCAAACAGAAAACAAGATTATTTCACTCACCCCATTGGCAGATTATTTATCTTATTTAAAAAATACTTTTTGCTTGTCTAGTAAATGTTTCTTAATTTAAGACTTTTTAGATATTTTAACTAGAAACAAGACAAAAATACTGAGTAAGAAAAGCATTTTTTGCAGTGTGGCTTTCGTCCAAATCATTGTAAAAAAAAATATGTTCAGTAAGTTATGACAGCATATGTTTTTATATTGTTTTAACTCATCAAAATAAGTGAAGAAATGTTAAACTTCTTTTTATTAGTTATACAAGATGTAACTCATTTTTTAAAGTCAGTTTAACATAATTTAAGTTGAAATAACTTAAACATTCAAGTTGGTTGTACTGCAAAAGTTCAACATTTGCCTCTTTTTTACCGTGTACTGACCATATTTACACCCTACACACCCTAATCAATAAACACGTAAAACTGACCAAAAACATGAAAATCATTTGCTTCTATTTGGCACAATGGATTACCGTATTTTCCGGACTATAAGTCGCTCCGGAGACGCATTGGTCAACTAATGCGTCATGAAGAGGAAAAAAAGCTGAACAAACAAGTCCGATCTACCTCGCAACTTACAGGACTTAAAGGATCTGCTGCTAACATCTTGGCACACCTTCAGAGGTCAGAGTGGAGTCTATGCCTCGACGGGTCAGGGGGACTAACACAATATCAGTCATAATGTTATGCCTGATTGGTGTATAATATATCATTTTTCGTATAGTAATATTTATTTAGTTTTTATTTAGTTAAACCTGGATTGTTTAGTTTTAGTTTTTTTTCACAGTTAGATCAAACAAATTGCAATTGGATTTTTTTTTTAATTAGAAGTTTAATCTCATATTCTAATATTTATTGAGCAAAGATAACTCCACCTCACTGCATGTGTTCACCTCGTGAAATAGCCCCTAAATGAGCCTTTTTCTTAATGATATTATGCTTTTCATCTCATGCTCAAGTAGGTCAAGGGTGTAAAATGTAAATGTGAATTACTGCACAGTAAAAGTCTTGTTGTGGAAAATATATCGAGAGATCTTGGAAAAGCCCCAAATGAAATATGTGCAAGCGGCTTAGCTCCATGCCGCTTTGGCTTCCATGCGTAACTTTGGCATGTATGCCCTCGCAGACTCCAGGACACACTTTGTTGTGAAAAATATTTATTGTTTTGTACTGCGTGTCATCCATTGCAATTTATGGGGCCTTGATTTCCCAATGCTTTCACAAGACCAGACCCAGTATGGCCGGATCCCAAGATCACGGCGGGACCCTTAATTGCATCTTTCTTTTTGACTGATTTCCCAGAGCTTCCCAGCATTTTACGACTTTGCTCCCTCTTTCTAGGGATGGAGCGCATGTTTTGCCAGCGCCGCGCCACATATGCTCTTTGCTCCTCTGTGCTGATAGTATTTCATTGCTTTGTGGATGCATCAGAGGAATGCATCGTGGTAGTTTTTTGCATATTTCATATTCAGAAACGGACAAAACGTTTCATTTTAATTTGTGTAATTTGTTTTAGCGTAATGAAATGGCTGCTCTTCAAGACTTGACCAACAAGACGGATGGATACTTCTGGGAACTGCATGCAGTTTTCATTTGGAGACACTAACATTATGATCAAAGTTATTCAACTAAATATACAAATATAATGTATGAATTAGGTCTTATTTAATTCTATAAACTAGGGGTGTCAACAATAATCGATTCGGCGATGCATCGCGATGCAGGGCATGAACGATTCAGCATCGATGCGGCAAAGTGCCATAATCGATTATGTCACTGTTTATTTAATGGCGGACGATAAAGTTGTGAAGTTTCAAATACTTCCGGTTCCGGGAGAATAACAACAACAACAAGGAAGATGGCTGAGGCGGAGGGAGATGACCGCGATAGACGGGTTATTAAAAACGCGCTAACGACCCGAGGTGTGTAGGATTGTACGTATATATTTTTTGCACAATAATAAATTAATCTATAATGACGAAATACGGCGCAATTCACCTTTATTCCACAAGGTGGCAATGTCTGATACGCAATGATGAAGTGACGTTTCACTCATAGTTACCGCTGACAGAAAACGAAACAATAATTATAATCTGCAAAACTTGAAATGGGTTAACGTTAGTGATTTACCGCAGAAAGCAAGTACTAAACACAATCATATATTAGTGTCGCTGTCTCTTGATGATGGATGTGGTCAAGGAGCTGTCAGTGATCAAAATATTGATTTTGAAGACGTTGAAAATGAGTTTGGAGAATATGCTGGAGATCGCGAATATGAGGCAGATGCTGGTAAACTGGTAAACGAGCTCTGACGAGGTCAGATGATGATGGTATTAAACATCTGCTCAAACTGAATCCTTCCAAGCTCCAAAAGGGAACGAAATAGGTTTTATTTTATTCTTCTGTAAGTGTAACTAACATCAGGAGTTTTATATATTATCATGACAGGTAGAGGTCTATCCATGTTAAATATAAATCTGGGTCGCTAATGACCTGAATATGTAAGAATGTTTGGTGAAACAGTCATGCATTTAAGGGTTAATTGCATTTTATTTAATTTTATTTAATTACATTTAATTTTATTTAATAACTTTTATGTCAAAGATACAGGAGACACATAGCAGCCAATACAATCTGTTGTTTAATATCTGCTTGTATTGCCTCATGACTGATGAAAAATTTGCTTTGTGTGCAGTAGAATTTTGATGCATCACAATGCATCGTAGAATCGAATTGAATCGAATCGTTACCTGGTGAATCTTAATCGAATCGAATCGTGAAGGCAGTGCCAATGCACACCCCTACTATAAACTATAATACTGATCTGCCAACATTGTCGCTCTATGATAAATTAAAATAAGCTGATAACATCACGGTTTACTCCAGAAGCAACACATTCTCACACCCAACTCATCACATATGGACGCTTGACCCGGACCCCTTGTCGTCACTTTTCAACGAACTGGGCGTACCTTTATCGTCAATTTTCGACGCGCTGGGTGCTCCATTCATTTCAATGAGAAACCTTTGGCGTCATTCACAGACGCACTGGGAATGGGAATATTATCGTCATGGTGAAATTTATTTTTTGATTTGTTTATTGAAATTATTTATCGGTGTATAATTTTGCCATTATGACATGTTGGAGTGTGCTTCTCAATTAAATCAGCAAGCATAATTTCATTTACATTTATTTTATTTACGCTATTTAGACACATTTTAACATGTAACCCAACCCCAGCCCATCCCTAAACCTACCCATTTGTGTGAACATGATATAAAACACAGGATATAACATACGACTGCATCCACGAGTTATTCAAAAAAGTTTAATAATCCAAGTTTTCCGAGGCCAAACGATTGACTTGCGTGAAGAAAATCCCCAAAAGCGATCAGCATCTCCATCCGTCGAAGATCATCAACAAACACATCAAATTTCAAATATTGCCGCCCGTACTTCAGATTTCATAGTGAAATGTCATTGGCTCTCGTGTGTCTTGTGACCGATTGCTTCATGTTTAAGAGTCTTTTGAATTATTTCAATGAGATATGAATGAGTTCGTTCCAAGCGGCAACCTCCCGCGATCTCTCTTGAAGCCGATACGGAAGTAATGTAAACTGCAATTCCTCAACTGGCCACTAGAGTGGCTCCAGAAGGAGCAGAATCTCATTGAGCCCCATGTTAAAATTCTCAACTTTAAAGCAGAAAAAAACATGTTTACAGCCTGGAACCAATTGTGGTTTTGGCTTATAAGGCTAATTTTGATCTTCATGACGACTGTGAGGGGGTGAATTTTTTTATAACTCATTCGTTTACGTTATATAAAGCCTTAAGGTTCTGCATAATTAAGGGCGTGGTTACAAGTGGATAGCCATTTATCCGCCGTCTATAGTTATTGCGCCACCTCAGCTCCGCGCACATCCCACCTTTTTGCCCATTTTCTGTTATCCGGGAGTGACACGCGTTGACTCGCTCACAAGATGGCAACGCCCAGCTCGCCCATACTTTAAGCTTCAGAACGGCTTATCGGAATCCTATGGGTGACGTCACGGACACTACGTCCATATTTTTTACAGTCTATGGTTCGTTCACGGGGCAGCGGGATCATCATTTCAGCGATTAAAACATCAAGATCAACTCAGTTCTTCACATGAAGACATCGTATGACTTCAGAAGACTTGGAAAGCAACATGAGATAATTTTATACGGTTTTGGTCAGATTTTGCAATAAATACTTGTGACTGTACATTTATTTGCCTGGTATGTGTTTTATATTGTAAAGATGTGGGTAGGTTTCATAGACAGTAAAAGAAATGGACAGAGCGATCCCATTGCCTTCTACGGCGTTAAGTGAGGTCAGTAAAGGAGCACTCACTTCCTGATGGCTGAGCGAACTGCGCAGGCTCAGACTGAGCTTGAGGACGTAGATGTGACGTGAGCCTCCTGTCTGACAGCTGTAGGTCTTCTAGTAGTTGTGGAAAGTGAAATCTGAATCCCGTTGTTTAAATATTTTCTCCCGTTGCTTTTGGCTCACTACGGGCTTCTCCCCATTCTTCCCCCTTGACTTTATCAGACTTTATGTCTCCACGTCCCCCCGACTGCCTCATAGACAGTAAAGATTGCCTGGGAGCGTCTCCTCAGGTCTATACGGTAATTTCTCAACTGTGCGACAGAGTCGCGTTGGTTATGACGCAACCGTTAGCCTATTTTTACAAAAACAGCTTCTACGGGGCGATAGTGTAAGATAAAGGTAATGGAGCCTTTTATACATTGTCGTGTTTCTTTAGAAATAAACAATGGACAAATGGAGTCTTTAAACGTCTCAGATGTAAAGTTATTCACTGTCAAAGTGACTCAAAAATGAATGGGAGTCAATGGGATGCTAACAGCAGGTGATGGCTTGGTTAGCAATGGCAGCCCCTAGGGGTGGAACGCTTTCGAGCGCTAGATTACCCGCCTTGGTAGGTTTAGGGTAGGAGTTGGGTTAGTTGCTCCAAAATATAAAAGTAGCCTTTAAATATTAATAAAATCATGTCTACTTTTACAAACGCAAAGAATTAAATGAGTCTGTGAATGACGCCAAAGGTTTCTCATTGAAATGAATGGAGCGCCCAGCGCGTCAAAAAATGTCGATAAAGCTACGCCCAGTTCGTTGAAAAGTGACGACAAGTGGTCCGGGTCAAGCGTCCATATGTGACGGGTTGGGTGTGAGAATGTGTTGCCAGAACGACTGTACAGCCAAATCTAATTCTGCTGCAGTATTGTCCTGTTTAACACTGAAGCTGCTCTGACACAATCAGCGTTGGAGAAGAGCGATATAAATAAAGATGATTAATTGATGTGTCCAGTAGCTGCAGTTATGGATAAATTGAGAATCACAAGTTTTTTTGTTTAAAATGGATATCACAATTCTCCCACAATTATAAATAGACAGCTAAAAAAATATCCAGATTACTGATAAAATATTAACTGCTGCAGTCTTCTTCAAAAAATTGTTTAAGTGAATGATTCAATGACTCACTCATAAAGACTTCACTTGTTTCATTACTGGATGAATCAGTGTTTTTGAGCAAATCTCTTGAGTGAATGATTCAATGACTCACTCATAAAGACTTCGCTTGTTTCATTACTGGATGAATCAGTGTTTTTGAGCAAATCTCTTGAGTGAATGATTCAATGACTCACTCATAAAGACTTCACTTGTTTCATTACTGGATGAATCAGCGTTTATGAACAAATCTCTTGAGTGAATGATTCAATGAGTCGCTCATGAAGACTTCACTTGTTTCATTACTGGATGAATCAGTGTTTTTGAATGAATTTCTTGAGTGAATGATTCAATGACTCACTCATAAAGACTTCACTTGTTTCATTACTGGATGAATCAGTGTTTTTGAGCAAATCTCTTGAGTGAATGATTCAATGACTCACTCATAAAGACTTCACTTGTTTCATTACTGGATGAATCAGTGTTTTTGAACAAATCTCTTGAGTGAATGATTCAATGACTCACTCATAAAGACTTCACTTGTTTCATTACTGGATGAATCAGTGTTTTTGAGCAAATCTCTTGAGTGAATGATTCAATGACTCACTCATAAAGACTTCACTTGTTTCATTACTGGATGAATCAGTTTTTTTGAACAAATTTCTTGAGTGAATGATTCAATGACTCACTCATAAAGACTTCACTTGTTTCATTACTGGATGAATTAGTGTTTTTGAACAAATCTCTTGAGTGAATGATTCAATGACTCACTCATAAATATTTCACTTGTTTCATTACTGGATGAATCAGTGTTTTTGAACAAATTTCTTGAGTGAATGATTCAATGACTCACTCATAAAGACTTCACTTGTTTCATTACTGGATGAATCAGTGTTTTTGAGCAAATCTCTTGAGTGAATGATTCAATGACTCACTCATGAAGACTTCACTTGTTTCATTACTGGATGAATCAGTGTTTTTGAACAAATTTCTTGAGTGAATGATTCAATGACTCACTCATAAAGACTTTACTTGTTTCATTACTGGATGAATCAGTGTTTTTGAGCAAATCTCTTGAGTGAATGATTCAATGACTCACTCGTAAAGACTTCACTTGTTTCATTACTGGATGAATCAGTGTTTTTGAGCAAATCTCTTGAGTGAATGATTCAATGACTCACTCATAAAGACTTCACTTGTTTCATTACTGGATGAATCAGTGTTTTTGAACAAATCTCTTGAGTGAATGATTCAATGACTCACTCATGAAGACTTCACTTGTTTCATTATTGGATGAATCAGTGTTTTTGAACAAATCTCTTGAGTGAATGATTCAATGAATCACTCATAAAGACTTCACTTGTTACATTACTGGATGAATCAGGGTTTTTGAGCAAATCTCTTGAGTGAATGATTCAATGACTCACTCATAAAGACTTCACTTGTTTCATTACTGGATGAATCAGTGTTTTTGAACAAATCTTTTGAGTGAATGATTCAATGACTCACTCATGAAGACTTCACTTGTTTCATTACTGGATGAATCAGTGTTTTTGAGCAAATCTCTTGAGTGAATGATTCAATGACTCACTCATAAAGACTTCACTTGTTACATTACTGGATGAATCAGTGTTTTTGAGCAAATCTCTTGAGTGAATGATTCAATGACTCACTCATAAATATTTCACTTGTTTCATTATTGGATGAATCAGTGTTTTTGAACAAATCTCTTGAGTTAATGATTCAATGACTCACACATGTCTCTCGTCTGCACCTACTGGTGTAACCATGTAATGATACAATATTTATAATTTATTAATATATAATTTATTAAGTTACTTTCCAAAGTTGATTTGCTCTATTTTGCTCAGTGTTTATATCTGAACTATAAAATTTTAACCCATATCTGTACATGACAATGGCTCTCTCTGGCTCAGAACACCGATCTGAATGTTCGCTGTGATCGGACTTGCCAAAGCTTAACTAGACATCGAGTCGAATCGCTGACATTAAGATATAAGATTGCATTAAAAGATGCTAAAATATAAAGTTATTTTTGCATAGTACAATGAATCAATGCAGGTTTTGAATCAATTGACCAATCACATGTATGGATGTGTTCGCAACATGTTTTGAATACATGCACTTGTACATTTGGATGCACTTTGTCTAGCAGTTTTAATTCAAGAATGCATCCCTTTTGAACGCTCCCATATGCCTGAAACATACAAGTAAGCATGAAAAGATTGGTCAATGCACCTATATTCTTCGCAAAGCATTATGAATAGAGCACAGATGCATTTCAGCACAGAATAACATGCAAAAGCAAGCATGAGAGTGTTTAATGCCCTCTTGTAGAGTTGCACGTGTGGCTGTGCAAAGCTGGAGTAGAAAACGAGCGGCTCATCAAAACATTACACACATTTTATTAGAGAGGCGCAATCAACCAACAGAAAGCATTTCAACACGTTAGGATTAATATCTAGACTGACGTACATCAGAGGTCTTAAATATTACCATGTGTGCCGTCTTGCTGCTTTGTTTGTGTTGCCGTACAAACAATTGTTGTAGAAAAAATTCTGCTGTTGTGCATTCTTGATTTATTGACGCTGGTGTCATTAATTTGGACCTCACCAGACGCTTCGGATGAAATCTTGTTAAAAGCCCCATCAACTTTTTTCCCCCTTTTATTTTGAAAAGCATGTTCCAGAGACAGCTCGGCTGTGAAGTGAGGACACGTTTTTGATAAATTGCAGCTCTGGGTGGCGTGTTTCGAATTTGCACATGTCAAAGCATCTTCATTACCCATTTTCACAATGTGTTTTTATGATCTTCTCCCTGTGTTTTGAAGACTGATTGACGATTGCCTCCGGGATAGAAGCTTTTTTTTAGGTTCAGGCTCAACTCTGTGGTATTAGGGAGCTCAACATTTCTATTACTGTGCGACTCTTAAGCCTCTTAAATTTACATGCATTTTTTCATCATGCGGATTAACCCTAGATTCTGTAGATGCTGGCAATGAACTCGTCTTCACCAAAGTCTGTGAAACCACAGGCAGTTCCAGGCTAAGAAATAAAGCTCTTATCTAAAATGTCAAAGTAGACAGATACCGTTCATAAGTTATTCCTGTAAATATGAGCTGATATAATGATAGTAATAAATAACATGCAGGCCCATAATTACCCTGTTCAGTGCAAATTCTTTTTAAAGCAGGGTGGGTGTAAGATCAGAAAAACTTTTATGATCGACACATTTTTTTGGACTGTAAGGTTTATAAATCTGGTATTTGTATGTGTCTCAACACATTTTTAAATTGCTCTAAGCTCTAAACTCATGAAAACCAATGAGGTTCATTCTCATGTTACTCAACACGTTTGAGCTTCTCAAGAACCAATGAGGTTCATTCTCGCGTTACTCAACACGTTTGAGCTTCTCAAGAACCAATGAGGTTCATTCTCGTGTTACTCAACACGTTTGAGCTTCTCAAGAACCGATGAGGTTCATTCTTGTGTAACTCAACACATTTGAGCTTCTCAAGAACCAATGAGGTTCATTCTCATGTTACTCAACACGTTTGAGCTTCTCAAGAACCAATGAGGTTCATTCTCGTGTTACTCAACACGTTTGAGCTTCTAAAGAACCAATGAGGTTCATTCTCGCGTTACTCAACACATTTGAGCTTCTTAAGAACCAATGAGGTTAATTCTCGTGTTACTCAACACGTTTGAGCTTCTAAAGAACCAATGAGGTTCATTCTCGTGTTACTCAACACGTTTGAGCTTCTAAAGAACCAATGAGGTTCATTCTCGTGTTACTCAACACGTTTGAGCTTCTAAAGAACCAATGAGGTTCATTCTCATGTTACTCAACACATTTGAGCTTCTTAAGAACCAATGAGGTTCATTCTCATGTTACTCAACACGTTTGAGCTTCTCAAGAACCAATGAGTTTCATTCTCGTGTTACTCAACACGTTTGAGCTTCTCAAGAATCAATGAGGTTCATTCTCGTGTTACTCAACACGTTTGAGCTTCTCAAGAACCAATGAGGTTCATTCTCGTGTTACTCAACACGTTTGAGCTTCTCAAGAACCAATGAGTTTCATTCTCGTGTTACTCAACACGTTTGAGCTTCTCAAGAACCAATGAGGTTCATTCTCGTATTACTCAACACGTTTGATCTTCTCAAGAGCCAATGAGGTTCATTCTCGCGTTACTCAACACGTTTGAGCTTCTCAAGAACCAATAAGGTTCATTCTCGCGTTACTCAACACGTTTGAGCTTCTCAAGAGCCAATGAGGTTCATTCTCGTGTTACTCAACACGTTTGAGGTTCTCAAGAACCAATGAGGTTCATTCTCGTGTTACTCAACACGTTTGAGCTTCTCAAGAGCCAATGAGGTTCATTCTCGTGTTACTCAACACGTTTGAGGTTCTCAAGAGCCAATGAGGTTCATTCTCGTGTTACTCAACACGTTTGAGCTTCTCAAGAACCAATGAGGTTCATTCTCGTGTTACTCAACACATTTGAGCTTCTAAAGAACCAATGAGGTTCATTCTCGTGTTACTCAACACGTTTGAGCTTCTCAAGAATCAATGAGGTTCATTCTCGTATTACTCAACACGTTTGAGCTTCTAAAGAACCAATGAGGTTCATTCTCGTGTTACTCAACACGTTTGAGCTTCTCAAGAATCAATGAGGTTCATTCTCGTATTACTCAACACGTTTGAGCTTCTCAAGAACCAATGAGTTTCATTCTCGTGTTACTCAACACGTTTGAGCTTCTCAAGGACCAATGAGGTTCATTCTCGTGTTACTCAACACATTTGAGCTTCTAAAGAACCAATGAGGTTCATTCTCGTGTTACTCAACACATTTGAGCTTCTAAAGAACCAATGAGGTTCATTCTCGTGTTACTCAACACGTTTGAGCTTCTCAAGGACCAATGAGATTCATTCTCGTGTTACTCAACACGTTTGAGCTTCTCAAGAACCAATGAGGTTCATTCTCGTGTTACTCAACACGTTTGAGCTTCTCTAGGACCAATGAGGTTCATTCTCGTGTTACTCAACACATTTGAGCTTCTCAAGAATCAATGAGGTTCATTCTCGCAATTCTCAACACGTTTGAGCTTCTCAAGAACCAATGAGGTTCATTCTCGCATTACTCAACACGTTTGAGCTTCTCAAGAACCAATGAGGTTCATTCTCGTGTTACTCAACACGTTTGAGCTTCTCTAGGACCAATGAGTTTCATTCTCGTGTTACTCAACACGCTTGAGCTTCTCAAGAACCAATGAGGTTCATTCTCATGTTACTGAACACGTTTGAGCTTCTCAAGAACCAATGAGTTTCATTCTCGTGTTACTCAACACGTTTGAGCTTCTCAAGAACCAATGAGGTTCATTCTCGTGTTACTAAACACGTTTGAGCTTCTCAAGGACCAATGAGGTTCATTCTCGTGTTACTCAACACGTTTGAGCTTCTCAAGAACCAATGAGGTTCATTCTCGTATTACTCAACATGTTTGAGCTTCTCAAGAACCAATGAGGTTCATTATTGTGTTACCCAACACGTTTGAGCTTCTCAAGAACCAATGAGGTTCATTCTCATGTTACTGAACACGTTTGAGCTTCTCAAGAACCAATGAGTTTCATTCTCGTGTTACTCAACACGTTTGAGCTTCTCAAGAACCGATGAGGTTCATTCTCGTGTTACTCAACACGTTTGAGCTTCTCAAGGACCAATGAGGTTCATTCTCGTGTTACTCAACACGTTTGAGCTTCTCAAGGACCAATGAGGTTCATTCTCGTGTTACTCAACACGTTTGAGCTTCTCAAGAACCAATGAGGTTCATTCTCGTGTTACTCAACACGTTTGAGCTTCTCAAGGACCAATGAGGTTCATTCTCGTGTTACTCAACACGTTTGAGCTTCTCAAGAACCAATGAGGTTCATTCTCGTGTTACTCAACACGTTTGAGCTTCTCAAGAACCAATGAGGTTCATTCTCGTGTTACTGAACACGTTTGAGCTTCTCAAGAACCAATGAGGTTCATTCTCGTGTTACTCAACACGTTTGAGCTTCTCAAGGACCAATGAGATTCATTCTCGTGTTACTCAACACGTTTGAGCTTCTCAAGAACCAATGAGGTTCATTCTCGTGTTACTCAACACGTTTGAGCTTCTCTAGGACCAATGAGGTTCATTCTCGTGTTACTCAACACATTTGAGCTTCTCAAGAATCAATGAGGTTCATTCTCGCAATTCTCAACACGTTTGAGCTTCTCAAGAACCAATGAGGTTCATTCTCGCATTACTCAACACGTTTGAGCTTCTCAAGAACCAATGAGGTTCATTCTCGTGTTACTCAACACGTTTGAGCTTCTCTAGGACCAATGAGTTTCATTCTCGTGTTACTCAACACGCTTGAGCTTCTCAAGAACCAATGAGGTTCATTCTCATGTTACTGAACACGTTTGAGCTTCTCAAGAACCAATGAGTTTCATTCTCGTGTTACTCAACACGTTTGAGCTTCTCAAGGACCAATGAGGTTCATTCTCGTGTTACTCAACACGTTTGAGCTTCTCAAGAACCAATGAGGTTCATTCTCGTGTTACTCAACACGTTTGAGCTTCTCAAGGACCAATGAGGTTCATTCTCGTGTTACTCAACACGTTTGAGCTTCTCAAGAACCAATGAGGTTCATTCTCGTATTACTCAACACGTTTGAGCTTCTCAAGAACCAATGAGGTTCATTCTCGTGTTACTCAACACGTTTGAGCTTCTCAAGAACCAATGAGGTTCATTCTCGTATTACTCAACACGTTTGAGCTTCTCAAGGACCAATGAGGTTCATTCTCGTGTTACTCAACACGTTTGAGCTTCTCAAGAACCAATGAGGTTCATTCTCGTATTACTCAACACGTTTGAGCTTCTCAAGAACCAATGAGGTTCATTATTGTGTTACCCAACACGTTTGAGCTTCTCAAGAACCAATGAGGTTCATTCTCATGTTACTGAACACGTTTGAGCTTCTCAAGAACCAATGAGTTTCATTCTCGTGTTACTCAACACGTTTGAGCTTCTCAAGAACCGATGAGGTTCATTCTCATGTTACTGAACACGTTTGAGCTTCTCAAGAACCAATGAGTTTCATTCTCGTGTTACTCAACACGTTTGAGCTTCTCAAGAACCAATGAGGTTCATTCTCGTGTTACCCAACACGTTTGAGCTTCTCAAGAACCAATGAGGTTCATTCTCATGTTACTGAACACGTTTGAGCTTCTCAAGAACCAATGAGGTTCATTCTCGTGTTACTCAACACGTTTGAGCTTCTCAAGGACCAATGAGGTTCATTCTCGTGTTACTCAACACGTTTGAGCTTCTCAAGAACCAATGAGGTTCATTCTCGTGTTACTCAACACGTTTGAGCTTCTCAAGAACCAATGAGGTCATTTCTTGTGTTATGCAGAACATTCTTTCAAAAACAATCTTTATCATTCAAACATTTTTATATAAAATGTAAAGAAATATATATATTAGCTTGACAATGTGAGGTGAGTGGGTGTCGGTTCCTTTAAATGTAGATTTTCCTGTAGAACAAACATTAGTCTATGGTGCAAGGTCATGGGTGTAATTTCTAGAAAATGCACTTTCAAGTTATGCACTGTGGATGAAAGATTCAGGCAAATCCAAATGTTAAAGGTTGCCACATAGAGTAATTGCCGCAGGTTTTTCTTTTCAGGAATTGCATGAACTGCTCTCCATCACTTTGGGAATATTTAGGTCTTAAAGTAACGCTGGAATTTTTCAAGTCTAAGTCCCTCATGTGTAATAAAGCTCCAGTCCATTACAGGATATCATTGGCTGACTTTGTTATCAACACCATCAAGTGTATGTAATTAGGGTTGTAAAACCCTCCAGGTCTCAGGCTAAAGCATGGGATCTGGAAATCCAGGTTTTATGATGTGGTGCTGTTTGAGGACATCTGGAACTCATCCAGAGCACTATATTAATGCTCCGGCAGAGATGTATATCAGCTTACATATGTTATGTAAATAGGGCTCTGTAACCGCTATAATATCTAATAAATCAAAAGGATTGATCATGAATTCAGTCTTTCTTTAGCTCTGGTAAGTCGCTAACACACATGCTAGGATGAAACCTCATGCGGCGTGAACTTTGCCCAGAGAGTGTATTATTTCCACATGTGTGGAGAATTATTTGTTAGAGGACAGGATTGTTTAACGTGACAAAATACTTCACGCGGCGTTGAATATTTGTTGCTCTCAAACAAGTCTGGAGTGCATTGTGTGGGGTTTATACTTATTGCTTTTTTTTTTTTTTACATTTCAGTTTATTCAAAAGAGTAATGTGTTATAAAGAGTATAGGTGTTATTTTTGTTTTTATTATAGTTTTATTAATATTTTGAATGTTATCATTTCCAGTTTTCATGTTAATTTTAATATTGTTTAATTTGTTTAAAATGTTTAATTTTGTTGTGCTTTTGTCATTTTATTTTTATTTTAGGTTTATTATTGTAATTATTTATGTATTATTATTATACATTATTTTTTTATAATTATAATAATTAAATAATTTTTGTACTTCAAATTTACCATGTCAATAAGTTGAAAGTTTAAGTAATTTCAATGTGCTTCTTTAAATTTTATTAGTTGATAAATTAAACCTAAGTAGCATTATATATATATATATATATATATATATATATATATATATATATATATATATATATATATATATATATATATATATATATATATATATATATATATATATATATATATATATATATGTATATATTTAGTTGTAGTTATTTATTATTTTTCATTTAAATATTTTGTGTGTTTAATATTTTTACTGCTTAATAATTTCAGTGTTATTGTCAAGGCAACATTTCTAACTTTCATTTAAGTTTTTCTTTCGTCATGTTTTATTTTATTTCACTTTTTTTTTTTTAATTAACAAACATGTTTTAAGTTTGAGTTAACGATATAATAACCCTGGTTACTAAACAAGGTCATTTGTTAAAGATGAGTTTCCAACCACATCAATATTTAAATGTTTTTATGTTTTCCATTGAGAAATTCTGGAGCCGTTCTTCATTTAAAACTCTGATATCTCCAGCATCTGTCGGCTGTTGCTTTATAAGAAGAGATCTTACCGTTTTAGGAAACTATCGATCTGTTGTTTTGCTAAGTCAAGCATGAGCTGCTCAATCAATTTGTTCGGAGAATGGGTTCGGATGGCCTAATGCACCATTGGTGTGGGAATCTCCTATGGGTTTTTACAGTAGTGGTTTGTGCTTTATGAGTAAAATTCGGTCTGTGGTCAACATTACTGGAAGACACTTTCATGTGTTCAGTATAAATCACACACAGTCTGACCTCAAGCGTGGATTTTACAGCTGCTGGTTTTAAAACTTAAGTTGCCATATGTGGACTAAACCAAATTTGTCAAGCATATAAACTCCAAAAACTTTTGTATGACTTTGTGTGATTTATGCTGTAGAACAAAATGCCTCTAAAAGTAATATCAATCACAAACCTTATTTTACTCATCGAAAACCACCATAAAAACCCATAAAAACTTCTGAGGAAGCCCAATGATGTCATATGATTGTGGGTTTATGCTTTATTTCTGATGCCCCACTTTAGACATTATATACACAGATCAAGCATAACATTATGACCGGTGAATAACATCTCCTGTTAGTGTGTGGGATATATTAGGCAGCAAGTGAACATTTAGTCCTCAGAGTTGATGTGTGTGAAGCAGGAGAAATGGGCAAGCGTAAGGATTTGAGCGAGTTTGGCCAGATTGTGACGGCTAGACGACTGGGTCAGAGCATCTCCAAAACTGCAGCTCTTGTGGGCTGTTCCCGGTCTGCAGTGGTCAGTATCTATCAAAAGTGCTCCAAGGAAGGACCAGTGGAGAACCGGCCACAGGGTCATGGGCGGCCAAGGCTCATTGATGACCGTGGGGAGCGAAGGCTGGCCCGTGGGGTCCGATCAAACAGACGAGCTACTGGAGCTCAAACTGCTCCAGAAGTTAATGCTGGTTCTGATAGAAAGCTGTCAGAATACACAGAGCAGCTCAGTTTGTCGGGTATGGGGCTCACAACTTTCAGGACTTAAAGGATCTGCTGCTAACATCTTGGTGCCAGATACCACAGCACACCTTCAGCGGTCTAGAGGAGTCCATGCCTCGACGGGTCAGGGCTCTTTTGGCAACAAAATGAGGACAAACACAGTATTAGGTTATGTCATAATGTTATGCCTGATCGGTGTATATACAATAAGTAACTTTGTCGACTTATTCTGCTAACCCTAATCCTAAACTTACAGTCTTATGAGAGTTAGTAGACATGTAATTGCAAAAAAGCCCGGATTTATGGCATTCTAGGCACTTTTTTTGTTTGTTACATAAATGATTACTTATCAGTCACACTTTACGTCTCTCTGTTGGTTTCTTTTATCCAATGAAAAGTATTTAAAAGTGCCGGCAACTCGATTGGCTCCTCAAACTGTCAGTCAATCCTCATAACTCCGCCCACCTCTATCTCAGTTTGGAGCATCTCTGCTTGTTCGCAAAGTGAAAATAATATGAGAATTTGGCCAAATGACAGAAAAAACTGAGCTCTAGCATAGTTACAGTAAACATGCTACTAGTTAAAATGCTGCAAAGTTTCTGGTTTGTCAGGATTGAGAAATGACAAATTAAAAATGACAAATTAGGGATAAGAGGCAACATTTCCACCATAAAACAGGTTAAAATATCCCACATTGGAGGAACTCAAACCGCATTTAGAAACCAGGATCCCAGTTGCATAATTCATAATTCAAACAATGCATATGGTTTCAAAGCAGCTTTACAGCAAAAAAAGCCTTTAAAACTATTAGTGATAATACACTTGGCCTAAGGGGTTTGACTAGACGAGACCGTTTTTACTCATTAAACACTCATTTAATATAAAATATGAGCAAAAGAAAGATATTCTGTCACTCTGCTTTCCTTTTCAAAGAAAGAAAACATTTCGACATCCTGAAGATGTGATGTGTCATGAATCTTCAGTCCCGTGAAAGCCAGACCGCAATAAAAGTTAATAGTTGTGTTAGGGAAAAAAGGAAAAGAATTGCCTGCCGTTTCTCTAAATGATGGAGTTATTTCACAGGACGATTGAGATAATGTAAGACAAACTGTACGGCAGTCAGACCTTGACATTAAAGGTCCTCAATCTGCCTCGGGAGAAGAAAGTTACAGTAATTCCTGCCATGAGGCCTGCTTTTTATTGCGAGTGAGTTGAACAACAGGAAAGTATTTGATGAAGATGTGCTCAGATGCACAGCCAACAGGAAACGTTCTCAGAGCGTTCTCTCAACGTTCTCAGAATAGTCCTGAAAACATTATTTATACAGCAAAAAAAAAAAAAAATAAGTTACCTGGTTGCCTTAAAATTTTGAGTTTATACACTGTAAACCCTAATGTTGTCTTTACTTAAACAAATCAAGTAATCTTGACTTAATATTACTAGTTTAGTCCAAAAACTTAAAAATATAAGTTAGTATAACTTATTGACCTACAAAATACATAAACTTAAGATTTCAAGTTGAATGAACTCAAAATTATAATTAATTAAAATAGCTCACTCTGGTCTTGCTTTGATGTGATTGGCCATGCCAGGAGTTCTGCCTGACAACAAGAGAACTAACTCACTGATTGGAGGACATTTACAAAAGGCTTTTCTGTTGCTGATTCAAATTACGATGAAGACTTTTTCATTGTGTGCAATCTTAAAATTTGTAAGTAAAAATTTGTAAGTTACTAAACATAATAATAATATGTGAACTAACTTAAAACTAACCAGACTGACTTTATTTCTGTCTTAATGAGAATAATAGTTTTGTTGGAAGTCACCATGATGGAGATCAGTGTTTGCTTTAGTTGGGCTCTTGACCCTTGACTGTATAATATTATAATTAAGGGCCCTATCTTGCACCCAGCGCAATTGACTTTGTACACCGCCGCATGTGTCATTCCTATTTTGCACCCGCGCAAAGCGCGCTTTTCCCTCCACAGAAGCACGTCGCTAAACTAGTGAATGAACTTGGGCTCCCTGGGCGGTTCAGCGCAAAAAAGGAGGCGTGTTCCGTTATCACAATTTTTATGTGGTTCAGATACAATAATATTTTGAGTTTCTATTTATTAAACAAATTCCCTTCATTGTATCAACTCAAATTTTTAATTTTAATGAACTCAAAATTTTAAGGCAACCAGGTTACTTACTTTTTTAAGTTAAACCATCAAAACATTTTTTTTTACAGTATATGGAGATTTAGAGCACTAGCTGATGTAGGATTCACTTTTCACTCAGAAATGACTAGTTAATGTTAGAGCTGTAATAATATATCGTAGGGCTGCACTTTATATCGGTTTATCATCGAAATGGCGTTGTGTGAATGATTGGTTGTGCGATGATATTTATTCTGGCAGCTGCACCTCAGTTCAGAACGTGAACGTGTGATCCACGGATTAATTGCAAAGTTTAACCATCATAGAAAGTTCATCATTTGCATGTGTTCTTAAATCCCCAACCCTAACCCATTGTGTAACTCATGCGCACACACAGAGCCACACAGCATGTGACGCCGAATTCAGTTCTGTTTCTTTAATTGCTTTGTAAATGCATTTAAAACACACTCAAAGTTAAACACACATGCACACAAACTCTCTCTCTCTCTCTCTCTCTCTCTCTCTCTCTCTCTCTCTCTCTCTCTCTCACACACACACAAACACACACATGACGGACTGCTCTGTATTGAGATTATTACTATATTATGGGCTGCCCTCGTCAGTCTCCACGACAGGGGCTGAATCTGCACAAATGCTTTTCTTACTTTTTGTTTTGACTAGTCTTGTTTCTAGTCAAAATGTCGAAAAATTCTTACATTAAAAAATAACTCAAAAAAAAAGAGAGTTTTTGCTTAAAATAATCAAAAGAATCTTCCAGTGGGGTAAGAAAAATAATCTTAAAACAACATTATTTTTCTCACCCCACTGGCAGATTATTTATCTTATTTTAAGCAAAAACTCTCTTCATTTTGAGTTATTTTTCCCGAAACAAGACAATTACTTTTGCTTGTCTAGTAAATGTTTCTTAATGTACGAATTTTTACATATTTAGACAAGAAAAGCATTTTTTGCAGTGTAGAGAAACATTGTACACAAATTATCGTCCTTAATTATAGCTGTCAATACACTAAATCAATCTTGTTAGTTTGCAATTAGCTAATCAGAATTTAATCTGAATGCAAATCCCAGATCTTCCGGGAAGAGGCCATCAGATTTCTCGGATCTTGTAATCCGTAGCTGGTGACAGAGCTACTCGTGTAAGAGTAAAACGGTTCACGACTGAAAATTGGCAAACACTTTAAAAAGCTGTCACTAGGGCGGTACCCTAAGGTACAACACCAAAAAGGGACCAATATGTCCCTTTAAGGTACTAAAATGCACTCTTAAAGTACTGATATGTACCTTTTAAGGTACACTGTAAAAAAAAATTGGTCTCCAATTGAACATTTTCTAGTGATTGATCACATCAAAAAAAAATGTGTTGGCCAAATTGAATTTTTTAATAAATTTGCATCAATTCACAGATATTCAGTTTGGCCAACTGAAAAATGTAGATGTGATCAATCACAAGAAAATGTTCACGATGAGTGTATCTTGTAGCACAGGGTGAAATCAGTATGCACATTCACGATTTGAGGGAAATACACATTTAATCGCCGCGGAGAGGCGTCGAATGCCGCCGTCGGTGTATGTGTTCGAATTTTAAAGGCACGGCGCGTCCGGTGCGAAGCTCAGTGCCCTTAAAGGGGCGATCGCAGCGCCCCGACACGTCTATAACACTAATATTGAGCACCCCCATATTGCCTAAAATGGTATGATCCTCGTTTCATAACACCCGTGAAGATTCGAGCATGAGATCAGTGGTCGAATCCGGTCCTGCATATCGATGCATCGAATCTTCGACTATTATGGGTCAACCCCTAATATATATATATATATATAGCTGTCGAACGATTTATTTTTAATCGCGATTAATCGCAATTTAATCGCACGTTTTTATCAGTTCTAAAAGTACCTTAAATTAATGTTTTTTTTACGTTTTTAATGTGTACTAATATTTAACATTTAGGGGTGAGTAGGATCAAAAGATGTACCTTTTGACTTTTGTACCTTACACTCTTAGACAAAAGGCTTCATTTTGGCTCTATATAGACCCATAGGGTTCTTTACTCAACTCCAAATAACCTTTTATGCTAAAACGGTTCTATGATGACAGGAAACAACCCTTTTTTTGTCACAAAGGTTCTTTACACTGTAAAAAATATTTAGAAAAAAAGTTCCCTGGTTGCCTTAAAATGTTTAGTTCATTGAAATTAAAATTTTGAGTTAATACAATGAACATTTTTTGAGATTCGACAGCCTTTATTAAAATATTATTAAAAGATTTTGTAAGCATATTGGGTAATTATGTGTGTGTTATTTCTGATGACGCAGCCAAATTGTGCTATTTTCAAGATTTATCACATTTTTTTATGTGGTTCAGATACAAAAATATTTTGAGTTTCTATTTATTAAACCAATTTCATTCAGTGTATCAACTCAAATTTTTAATTTCAATAAACTCAAAATTTTAAGGCAACCAGGTTACTCACTTTTTTAAGTTGAACCAACAAAAACCACCACAGATTTTTTACAGTGTAGGCTATTATTCATTCAGATATTACATTATTCTGCAATTTTTTTTAACTTGTAATTAAATTATTGTTTATTAAACTGTTAATATCACATTTTAATCGATATTAACAGTAATTCATTCATTTGTGACAAGAAAATTTAGCACAAAAAAAAGCTAAATTCTTGTTCAATGTGGTTTCAGTAGTAGTTGTTTTTTTGTATATGGTCATATTCATTTTTTTATATGTCATATTTATGGTTTAAAAAAATCATTTACAACCTATCTAGAATGTTTTATTGCTGTTTGAATTAAACACAAAAATGAACCTCATTGGTTCTTGAGAAGCTCAAACTCTTTTTTTGTCATAAAGGTTCTTTAGGCTATCATTCATTCAGATATTATTCTGCAACATTTTGTATTTGTAATTAAATTATTGTTTATAATATCACATTTTAATCATGTGGGAGAAAAACTGAAATGGCACTCTTCGTGTGATATTGATAAACTACATAAAATGAGAAATATATATATATTCTAACCCCCATATCTTGAATTTCGTGATCGTTCACATGCATTCATAACTGCATTTGAATATAATAATGCTGTGAAATGTTTGTCAATAATATGAAATATTTAATCCGGAAAGGACAAAACAAATTATAATGAATGAAGTAAGAGTAAGTCAATTTTATTTATAAAGCACATTTAAATTCAGCGTACACTGTCCAAAGTGCTGTACAAAACCCTAAAAATACATATACATAAAGAAGAAGAAGAGGAACAAACTAATCAGAGGAAAATTAGAATTAGAAAACAGTTACTAACTAATAATGCCGTGAAATGTTTGTCAATAATATGAAATATTTAATCCGGAAAGGAAAAACAAATGATAATGAATGAACCCCTAAACGCTTCCAGAACCCTTTCTTCTAAGAGTGTATGGTTCTGCCCCATGTCCTCTTTTTTTAGAGAGAGAGTGTGTGTTTTCTTTTTAGTGAGGAAGACGGCACAAGACTTTACAGATGCGCTTTTCCCAGCGCACATCGGCCCCGGAGCCTTTCAAACGTTGTAAATCGCCCTATAAATACTGAGGTGGATTTTGGCAACGAACGTTAAACACGCTGCACCCCTGAAACCTCTTCGTCTGACCTCAGATAACTCGAGGAGGAGCGCAGCCGCGTGCTGCAGCGCGGGGTGAATTTAGGTCGTTCTGTGTCAAAATAAAAACCCTGCTTGGTTCCTAGCGTCAGCTCTTTGATATTACATAATCAACCTTGACTGAGGACAGCTTCACAGCCACTGGTGGTTCACAGAAACCCTGTTGCGAGCGCGTCTGAAGAGAAAGAGGGATGGGGCTTTTGCGCACCAGATCTGAGGATCCTTTGCCAGAACGCTGCCTGTGTAAACAGCATAAGAAAGAAAAAAGCATCTGCACAAAAGGAAAAGGCCCTGATGGGACGGTGCCGTGTTTGCAACGCTGTCCTAGATTGCACTCTGACGCCGCAGGGGTTCATAATCTCACTCAAATCGTCAAGACTTTCTGCTTTGAGAAGTAATGTAATGTTAACATTCGATGCTTTTATCTAAAGTGACTTATGGAGCGTTGACCATTTCATTGTGTGTGATTTTAGCTAAGTCAAGCATCACGATTGCTATTGATTAGAACAAACCCTCACAGATTTACAGCGAAGGAAACCATTTGCATGGAAACACACACCATAGCAACTGCTATTGCACAAAAACTACGACTTTATTCAGCATGGTCTTCAAATAAAGATTCACACGGTTATGAATCAGCGAATTGATTCATGATTCGGATCGCCAATGTCTCGTGTCATGAATCAATTCGCTGACTCATAACCGTTTGAATCTTTGAGGATTGAACACAAACGCGGAAGAGAAGCCAATGCTGAATAAAGTCGTAGTTTTTGTTATTTTTGGACCCAAATGTATTTTGGATGCTTCAAGAGACTCTAATTAACCCACTGATGTCTCATATGGACTACTGTGATGATGTTTTTATTCCCTTTCTGGACATGGACGGTATAGTGTGCATACACTTGCATACACTCTCGGACTAAATATAAAATATCTTAAACTGTGTGTGAAGATGAACGGAGGTCTGACGGGTGTGGAGCGACATTAGGGAGAGGAGTTAATGATATTAATTTAATTTTTGGGTGAACTAACGCTTTAACGTAACTGCGATTAGAACAAACCCTCACAGATTTACAGGAAACCGAACCATATCCAGAGAGAGTAAACCTCTGCATACAAACACACACCGAAACGCCATAGCAAATGCAGAGCAACACACTTAAGCAAGAAATGCTTAAGAAACGCTAACATCCTCTTCAGAAAATACAAAAATGTAGTTTATTAAAAAATTCTCAACTGTATCATTTGATATTTACATTAGTGTATTGAGAAAAACATTTCATTTCATAACATTTTGAGAATAAAGTAATTCATTTTTTTCAGAAAATAAAAATGTAGTTTATAAAAAAATATATTTTACTCATTCTGTTACTCAACTGTATCCTTTAATCATTAAATGTTTTTTAAGATTTTATGTTAATGCTTATTCCTAGACAATAACAACAAAAACACACAAATCAGAATACAAACACACATTTTTAACTGCATTCAGATGTGATTGTAAAGCAGCACAATCAAATTTGAAACAGTTTTTGCTTAAAATAGCAAAAGATAAAATATAAATTATTCAATGACTCAATCGTAAAGGCTTCACTTGTTTAATTACTGGATAAATCTGTGTTTTTAACCAAATGCAAGATTAAACTCATAAAAGTTTGAGAATAAAGTCTAAATCAATACATTTCAAGAATAAAGTCATTGTGTCTTGAGAATAAACTCATACAATTTTGAATAAATTCTCAAAACACAAGGACTTTATTCTCAAGAAAAAAATATTAAAATACGAGAATAAAGTCATTGTGTTTCGAGAAAAACTCTTTAAAGTTGGAGAATAAAAGTGTAAATAAATGTGGATAATGAACAGGCGTTGTATCAGTGTCATGCTCATTCTGATCATAATTTAGATCATATTTTAGATCATAATTTAGATCATAATTTAGATCATAATTTAGATCATATTTTAGGCTCTTTCAATAACAAAGAAATACACTGTAAAAAAAAAATTCAAGTGCTTTCAACTAATTATTATTTAGTAACTAATTCCACAGATTTTGTACATTCGCTCAATTTCGTTCTAGAAATTATTGCCTGAATTAATATTTTTTTATTGGCTCAAACTTGACTTCAACATTAAAATGTACGTTTGCTCAATTATTTTTAAAGTTAATTGAATTAATATTTTTTAGTTATTAATCGTTTAAATAATCGCTTACTCAACTTTTTTTATAATTACTTCAACTAAAATGTTTCAATTAGGGGTTTCATTTTTAAATGGTTTTAATTGTTACTAGAAATTACAGTGGACTCGTTACAACATGTTATAGTGAGGATAAAAACAAATAAAAACACGTTGTATCATCTGCATTTATAACATTTGTCATACAAACATTACATTTTCATAAGAATTCATTTCACATTTCTTTAAATAATAAAAAAATGACCAAAGCCCATAATAGCAGATTTAGCTCATTATAACCGAACAATAATACGAACGTCAAAAAGAAATTTGCAAGGCAGGGTCTTTAAGAAGAAACACAACAGTTAGAGTTATGTTGAATGTATTATTTCTTTTAAAGGGGCGGTGAAACACTCAGTTTCAGTCAATCTCATGTCAATCTTGAGTACCTATAGAGTAGTATTGCATCCTTAATATCTCCGAAAAGTCTTTAGTTTTATTATATTTACAAAAGAAATATGGGCTGTACCGGAAAAAAAACGAGCGCCTGGAGGCGTATCGAGTGGGCGGAGCTAAAGAATGATGAGGCGTATCGAGTGGGCGGAGCTAAAGAATGACGAGGCGTATCGTGTGGGCGGAGCTAAAGAATGACGAGCGCACACAAAGCGGTGACGTCCTCAAGCGTGGAGAAACCCATCGCTATCGATCTCAGCTAATAGATAATGATCCAGAATCAGATCCGGAGGCAGAAATAAACTGAACAGGAGAAACAGCAACAGCAGGACGTCCGTCTCTGTGGTATGGACTGTATTTAGTGGCCCGTCAACATTTGTGTGTGTTTACGCGCAGTTTATGAGGACATGATTCGGTTTATGGACTATTGTATGCGACTAAACCTTAGCAGTAGCAAGCAAAACGGTTTTGCACATCAGACTAGTGTAACGTTATACAGAACAACAATGGAGTAACCGTTAGCGCATTTGAATGACGAAGCACGCGATCGTGTCGTTTACTGATGTTTACTCACGCGACGATAGCCGACAGCACAGACATCTGAAGCAGTTTAACTCACCGGCTGCTTCCAAAGCAGGACCGAACCTTTATCGCTGGGACCGCTCCGTCAGAAACACACTTCTTTGGTATGATTTGGTGAAGTCCTGACAGCAGTGACCGTGGAGATCCGCGATGTTGTGAAGCTTCCCGTCATTTCTGCGTTCAAATCGGTTCAAATGCAGCGCTGCCTTCCCAGAATGCTGTGCTGAAGCGTTGAAGTCGCTCAACGTCACCCATAGGAATAAAGTGGAGCACGGCGCGGACTATAACCGACAGAAGTGTTCACGGATCGACTGGATCTGCAGCTGAGAGAGTGTTTACGGCGTGCATTTCCTCTCTCGCTCTAGTCACGCGCGCGCACCCTACCGGGAGAAGAGCCCGTACGGCCCATACAAGGACCTTCCGCTCTATTAACGTCAAGCCGACCCATACTCGGAAAAAACTCTCCGAAACTTGTGAGAAACCGGAAGGAGTATTTTTGACACAGAAATACTCCATCAAACGTCTAGCTTAGTGTTTGAAACTTTGTCTATGTTTAGGATGGGAATCCAAGTCTTTAACAGTGTAAAGCTCAGTATGCATGAAACAGCATTTCACCGCCCCTTTAAATGTTCATTTTCTTTTACAATCTCAAGTAAAGCGCTGAGCAAAACAAGCCTTTTCTTGAGAATGACTCTCAAACGCTGTGCAGCCAGGAGGAGTATGTTTAATGCCAGTCATTTTGGTCCCGAGGTGCCGTAACACACACTTATCTGCACCTGTTAATGACAACATAATAAGATATGATAAAAGATGTCGTCCGTCTGTCAGAGAGCTGTAATGGCTGTGCGTTTGCTTGAAGATACAGGGCTAGATGTTATTACACATTCCCCGCGGTTCAGAACTCAGCAGTTTAATGATTTAGGGAGCAGGCGTGATGTTATCTGCGGCTCTTGAATGAGTTTGAATGAATGTGTGTGTGTGTGTGTGTGTTGACAGTGAACCCCGATGCCCTCGGCTGTCCCAGATTGACTCCAGAAACTTTCCCCATACACACTAAAGCACTTCTGGACTTTGCTTTACATAGACAAACAGGAATCTTTCCCTTCTGTTAACCCGAGGGAAAACATGACCTTTCGGTAAAAAAAAAAAACTGGTGACCCGAAAAAACCATGACCATCGCTTTCCGATTAACTAATGTACTGATGTACGGATACGTGCTTATTGATGACTGAATGATTAATCGCATCACATGTCCAAGTGTGTGAATTAGTGTGTGAATTAAACACATTTACCAATAACAATTTATCTCGGGGTTCTTGAAATCCTGGACAGTTTTTGAAAATTAAAGGACTTTTACTTTCCAGCTAATTTGGTTTTCAAGTATATGTACATTATTAGTGTTCTTCTTTAGAAAACTTTGACTTCACAACATTACAAAACATAATATTGTACTTTTTACAGCAATAAATTTCATATTGAATATCTCATTACATTAAAAATGTAGTGCTGTATACTTTTACTCAAGTAAAAGACTCGATCTCCTCATCTGTGTTTGATCATCTCTGAATCCGGTCTGGAGTCAGTCTTTCACACACACCTGATTTTCTCAGCTTTTTGTTCAAAATGTTGCTTTTTTATGAAACTTAGCCATATTCAAGTGTTGATTAAAAAGGAATGCATGTTCAAAGTAAAGCAGTAATATATAGCTTAAAGAAGGTACAATAGAACCGTAAAATTTGAGATATATAACTTGTATAGTTTTTGTACTTGGTGACATTGTGTGTTTGTGCTGTAATAAGAAAATGAAAATAAAGTGATTAAAAAAAGGAATGCAAGCTAGAATAAAACAGGGTTTTGTTGTTTAAAAGAAGAGGGTCAGCTCTTTTGATATAGTGCATGCTCAGATATTCATACATTTTGGTAAAATGGTCAAAAACTCTGGCGGTGGCTGGCAACGTTTTTATTTTTTAAAAGGAAGAGTTAAAGGATTAAAATTTATTTAAGGAAAATTAAGAAAAAATAACAGTAAAAGTCCCAGATCTGTTTTGTGTATCTGTAAAATATTTGCAAATAATATATATATATATATATATATATATTTTTTTTTTTTTTTATATATGTACATCTTTTTTTGTTTATTAAAGGTGCACTATGTAGTATTTTTGCAGTAAAATATCCACAAACCACCAGGCCGGTGTTATATATTTTGTTCAGTTGAGTAATTACAATCTCCCAAATGTTTCCAACTATTTGTAAATCGTGAGAAAATTGATATTTTAACGAAGGACAGGGACGTGTGAGGGCATGGCCTGTCGAGGACATACAGTAACGTTAACAATCTCATCCATCAACATAAATTCTGCCCGAATCCTTTCCCTGAAGAACACGTCCCAAGTGTCTGAGCTCAAACTTGCCGTCATCAAACTACGCCTTTGTTTTAAATAGGCGACCTCACTGTAAAAAAATGATACGGGCTACATTTCCCGAAACCTTCTTACCTCTATGTCATTCTTAAGTTATACCTTAAAGGGTTAGTTCACCCAAAAATGAAGATTATTTCATTAATTCCTCTCCCTCATGTCGTTGGACACGTGACCCAGAAGCGGACGTTTGTTTACAAGCAGAGGACTATCTAAGCTGTTGAATGCGTCATATTCTTGCGCATGCGTCGTGGTGCTTCGTGAGTTCACGTCCGAGGCATACACAGAAGACAATAACTTGGTGGATAAAGTAGTTATTTCGAGTTTGCGCACAAAAACTATTCTCGTCGCTACAGCCACTGCAGTGAGATGGACTTTGTAATGACGTTTTTAGAGCCTCTATGGGTCTTGTGAGTGGGAATGGACTGAATGCCAATGGAGGCCTATCTGAAGCCTTTCTCAGCTTTACACTAAAATATCTTCATTTGTGTTCTGAAGATGAACGGAGGTCTTACGGGTGTCCAACGACATGAGGGTGAGTAATTAATGAGATAATCTTCATTTTTGGGTGAACTAACCCTTTAAGGTATCCCTTAACGTTAATATGTTTCCCGAAACGAACTCAGTTAACCTCTTAAACTCCGAGGACCCTGTACAGGACGGGAATGACATCGTCGTGTATATACTTTCCATTTTAAATGTCTCTGACCTCATATGTGGCTCCATTTGAAAGCTTAGAGTCTCTTATTTCTGGAGATATGCATCACTTTGGCATTTGTTTTACACAAAGTAATGTATTTACACTAAATTACTCTGGTGCCATTTCCGCCTGGATTTGGCCGACCCAAATTAAAAAGCCTCCCATACACACATACAGTGGTCTAGGTTCAAAATGTTGGTGTCATTTTACAGGAAACCCTTTAAAGTTACATAAAACACTGCTAAAAGTGATAATCATGTAAGTATATGTTGTGTAAGCTGTTATAACCCCCAAAAAATTAGTCGCTTTTTGATTTTTTTTATATAAATTCATTTGTGAAAGTGTGTAACTCAGGCCCTGTGTGCTCTAGGACCCTGCAGACACTTTGGGCTGCTTCCAGCATGTAGAATTAATTTAGGGTGCGTTCACACTTGTAGTTCGGTTAGTTTGGTTCGTTTGGTCCGGACCAAAAAACAAAAACAAAACATATAGTCCTGGTCCGCTTAGCGTTCACACAGGCATTTTTAACAGCGAACCTAAAGTTACCGAACCAAAGGCACAGGGAGACGCTCACAACCTGATTGGTCGGCTTATATGACGTAGGAGCCGCTTACCGAACATGCAAAACAACGCTGTGTGCGGATTACACGCGGGCATTTTATGCGTGTACATGTGGCATTATTTTTACCCACTGAGAACTCATGAAGAGCTCATAAAATGTTAAAAACATTCAAAACAGCAGCAGGATTTCCTCCGTTGTGCAGAAAAGAGACGGACGTTCTGTCGTCTGTATGGGCAACATTTGATGAGAAGAGCCAGGTTTGCTTTTTGTGCATTTTTTCTAGCATTTTCGAAACACGCTCGTCTGACCAAATATTGATGAGGCACCTCCTTGTTGCTCCACGTTTGCCCTCTAACGTTAACGTTACTCATTTTGGATACACCGATCTTTCCGTGTCGTCAAATCAGCTGACTATGCGTCGCATCTTGTGACATTATGTCCGGTTTTTGGTCCGTTTACATGTCTTTGGTCCGTGTTGCGTTCACATATCAGTCGAACCGCACCAGAGTTGGTTTGGAAGCGGATCGAGGCTCATCTTTTTAGCGGTCTCGGTCCGCTTGTTTGGTGCGCAGCAGGGTTCAGATGGCAGCGTTCACATATGTTCAAATGAACCGCACTAACCGAGCAACCGCACCAGGGTTCGTTTTAATCCAACCAAACATGACAAGTGTGAACGCACCCTTAATGACACTGGGATATTGCATTTATATCACTGTATATGGTGGTGGGAGGGGGGTCATCCCTTCAGACTCATTTGAATAAATCTGGCACAACATGACACAGACAAACTTCTTTTCCCACTATTTTCTGGAGTTTAGTGGAAGCAGCCCAAAGTGTCTGCAGGGTCCTAGAGCACAGGGTCCTAGTTTTTGGGGGGTTATAACAGCTTACACAACATATACTTACATGTGTATGACTTTTAGCAGTGTTTTATGTAACTTTAAAGGGTTTCCTGTAAAATGACAACAACATTTTGAACCTAGACCACTGTATGTGTGTATGGGAAGCTTTTCAATTTGGGTCGGCCCAATCCAGGCGGAAATCCCCAAAAATGGCCCGGAGTGTAAGAGGTTACGCTTTCGTAAGGTTGGTCTGGACCACTCTTATAACTTATCACTATTAACAGTTCATTCCTCTAGTGGCCACCACTGCAAAACGCTTCTTTATATGTCAGTTTATAGGAATATATTTACAAAGTTGTAATATACACCAGTGTTCAATTAGGCTAGTTGAATTGTTGTTGTTTTTTTATGCAAGGATTTAAAATAGTCATAAAACATTCATTACAAACCCTAATGGTTGTTAGCTTTTTAATTATATTATCCAAAGGTACATCAGCTGGCAAACCATTAGACAGGAGAGGTTTAGGAGCCTGTTTAAGGGAACGATTGTGGAGGAGTTTAGTCAAACTTTGGCAGCGAATAGAGTGTGCTAAATCAAAGACGGCGCCGTCCGCGGAGCCCTTTAGTGTATGTGCACTATTTCACACGTGAACACTTTAGTCCGCGGGCTACCATGTCAGAAGCTGCTCTTCAAAATAAATTTCGCCCAGCCATGACAGCAAATTCAGCAGCTTTTATATCTTGTTGGACTAACTTTATCGAGACAATCTGGACGGAGCTCAGCTAACCCTCAGCCATAAAATCAGCTGCTGTTCTCTTTATTTATTTTTTCTCCGCCCTAGTAGCAGCTGATTATATGTTTTGCGTGTTGTGTTTTTATTGACTAGGCCATCTAATAATATAACTGAGTTATTTACACAATAATGTGAAGCAGCTGCTGTATGGGCAATCATCCCTGATTGTGGAGTAAATCAAGACACTGTGGAGAATATATTTAATAATTTAAATGACGCGTGATGCTCATGACGCGGTTGAGCATGAGATGGCTGGTTCGTGCACTCATTTCAGAATTATGTAAACTTTAGGCGCAATTTTGTATGATAAATGAAAGTTCAACTATTTCTGAAGTGCTTATTTTATAAAGAACATCATTTATTTCGCATTATGCAGGGGCACTTTCACTGCGTTGAGTAAATAATCGATTCTTGAGTTATCGATATAAGCCGATTCAGCGCCGTCGCCACGCACTCAAAAAAATGGTTCAGGCCCTTCATAGATACAACACATTTAAATGATTTTCACTTTACTTCAACATATCTAATTTAGATCAAATTTTATTTAATTGTGTTCAGTCAACCTAATATATTTAAAACTGAAGTTTACCTAATTCATTTGTGTTAAAACTACATAAAATATTTGAGTTGGCATAACTAACTGGGATCTGTAGTTCCCAGCATGCTTTGCAAGTGGCTAAGTTATGAGAGTAAATTTAGGGATTAAAGTGTTAATTTATGGTTTTCTGTAAAGGGAAAGATGTTGTTAGTTAATGTTAGTGTTTAACGTTGAGTTATGTTGGACTTGTAGAGGAGTTTCTGTAATGTTTTTGAATACCGTTTGGCTGAAGAGTGACGCCGCGTTCACACGGGGCGTAGACGTTAACGCTTGACGGAGGGCGTGGCTGAAGCTGGGTGCTGCAATCGTCATAGTGACAGCCAATCACATTAACTTGCCGCTTGGACCAAAACACAACACAAAGAAGCGCCTTTTTATGACAGCTAATCAGAGAGACGAAATGGATGCCGATTTGGTTGTATGTGTGAGTGCGATTGCCCGTGTAGTTGTTGTCAGCGCACTGCACAGGTGCACGAAGCTGTTAAGTACATTAAATCCTGAAAAAGTGCCGACAGCGAGAAGAATATCACGTAGTGGTCCGGGAGCTGCGTCTGGATGGTTCACGGAGCAGTAATGAACACAATTGGCTAGCGTCTGCTGTAGGATATTTGCATACAGCGATCTGATTGGATGACGCTTGCCCTGCCGCTTGAAAAGTTGAGAATTCTTCAACTTCTGTCGCTTGCAACGCGAGTGAAGCGATGCGACGGAAACCACAATTCAGTTCGGCAACGGATGATGTCACCCATTCAAAGTAAATGGGAAGCGTTAACGCCTACGCCCCGTGTGAATGCGGCGTTAGTCTCTGGGCACTCAGTGATCTATGTTAGGTGTTACATCACCCTTTTCTTAAATTTTCATTATATACATTGTGTATGATGATGAAAGTATGGCATGTTCAAAAAAGTAATGTTATAAGTATAAAAATATAACAAACTGTATTTGATAAAATTGAGTTTGACCAACTGATTTACATTTCATTGCATTAATTAGATTTTTATTATTTGGGGCTACACATATTTATTGAATGGAAAACCTGCCCTCAATTAAATTGAGTTTGTCCAATGAGTTATTTTTTTGAGTGCACCCGCTAACGTCACACTTAAGAAGATTTACCTTAAGCGACCTACTAAGGTATTTTTTGTATAGTTTATTTTGTTTTGTATCTATCAATTATTATTATTATTTATTTATATTTATTTTTAATTATTATTATTTTTTATTTGTGTGTGTATATATGTGTATGTATAATTGTTTTTGTATAGTTTATTTTGTTTTGTATCTATCAATTATTATTATTATTATTATTATTATTTATTGATTTATATTTATTTTGTTTAATTATTATAATAATTTTTTTATGTGTATGTGTATATGTATGTATACTTGTTTTTTTTATTGTTTTTGTTTTGTTGTTAATTGTATTTGTAATTGATTTGTAACTATGTCTTGATTGTACATTAGGACCCCCTCGAAAACGAGATGGTACATCTCAAGGGGTTAATCCTATTAATAAATTCAGTTCGGGGAACACACCTAGATATGGGATACCTTCAGTTACGTTATACCTTTAGAGTCTTCGTAGCGCGCTAAGAGACAACGTTATCGGGAAATACAGCCATGTTCAATAAATTATGACAACGTATGTTTTTACATTGTTTTAACTCACCAAAATAGGTTAAGAAACGATAAACTTTTTTTTATAAGTTATACAAGATGCAACTAATTTTTAAAGTCAGTTTAACATGATCTAAGTTAGAAATTACTTAAACATCTAAAAATTAAAAAAACATTAAAAATTTCATATTCAATTGCTCTAGCGGACGGAAAACTTACATAGTGCACCTTTAATGGAAACACCGTCATTTCGCAATAGTTCATTAATCGATATTTAGAAAATAAGGCAAAAAATGTTCGCATATCTGTAACGGATCCTTAATCCTTACATTTTTTTGTCCCTGCACTGTAAAAAAAATATTTAGAAAAAAAGTTCCCTGGTTGAGGAAACTTCCCATTTTGAGTTCGTTGAAATTAAAAATTTGAGTTAATACAATGACTATTTTTGAGATTCGACAACCTTTATTAAAATATTATTAAAAGATTTTGTGAGCATATTGGGTAATTGTGTGTTTTATTTGTGATGACGCAGCCAAATTGTGCTATTTTCATGATTTATCACATTTTTAATGTGGTTCAGATACAATAATATTTTGAGTTTCTACTTATTAAACAAATTTCCTTCATTGTATCAACTCAAATTTTTAATTTCAATAAAGTCAACATTTTAAGGCAACCAGGTTACTTACTTTTTTAGGTTAAACCAACAATTTTTTACAGTGTGCCTGTTGACAGCATTTTCTGATTTATGACAAAAATAGAAATCCAAAATGTGCAAAAACATTTACTAACAAAATCCAACCTCTTGGCTTTATCCAATACTTCTGTTCTGGAGATGTGATGTGATAATGCCTTGTTTACTCAGAACATTTCAGGAAGGGGAAAAAAAATGTTTGCAATTCTTAACACGATCACTCAGCTGAGGAAGTGTGGCGATTCCAGGCAGGAATGCATGTACACACATCAACAAGCAACTTTACTACATTTTTGGAACCAAGATCGCAACTTGATGTACCCTCAAAACATTTCGTAACTGTGTTGAAACTGTGTCAGCACACGTACATCAACGGACTCAACAACAACAACAACTGCCTCGTCGTATCTTCGTGATATCAGAGTGAGATAAGACTTACAGAGGGTCACATGTCGAACATAATACAACATACAAACAGCACAATGACGCACACGATTGCTCAACGTGCATGCGATGCTGGGAGAGCACGTCGTTCATTAAGGCTGACGTTTTTGGCGGCATTTCAAGAGGGAACTCCGATGGCATGGCTGGGCTCGATGCCCACAGGGAAACACTAGCGCTCACTTTCATCTCACAGGATCTGAAATCACACATTCATCTTCAGATAAAGGCACGGGGCTTGATGGAGCTGATCTGATCCATTCATTAAAATCACAGGCACAAAACATACGGCATTACATGACGGCATACTTGCTCTTGAGGAAACAAATGCTTTGGTCCCACTTTATATTAGGTGGCCTTAACTATATGTACTTACATCAAAAAGTAAGTACTTATTGTGTTCATATTATATTGTAAAACACTTGAGGTGCATACGGGTACATTGTAAAAAATTATTTAGAAAAAAAGTTACCTGGTTGCCTTCAAATATTGAGTTCATTGAAATTAAAATTTTGAGTTATTACAATGAAGATTTTTTGAGATTCGACAACCTTTATTAAAATATTAATAAAAGATTTTGTAAGCATATTGGGTAATTGTGTTTTATTTTTGATGACGCAGCCAAATTGTGCTATTTTCATGATTTATCACATTTTTTATGTGGTTCAGATACAAAAACATTTTGAGTTTCTATTTATTAAACAAATTTCCTTCATTGTATCAACTCAAATTTTTAATTTCAATAAACTCAAAATTTTAAGGCAACCAGGTTACTTACTTTTTTAAGTTAAACCAACAAAAAACAACAATTTTGTTCAGTGTAGAGTTAGGGAGAGGTGTGGTGGGATGGGTCAGTTCACTCTAAAAAATGCTGGGTTAAAAACAACCCAAGTTGGGTTGAAAATGGAAAAACCCGGAAATTGGGTTGTTTGAACCCAGTGAATGCACTGTAAAAAATTATTTAGAAAAAAAGTTCCCTGGTTGCCTTAAAATGTTTAGTTCATTGAAAATAAAATTTTGAGTTAATACAATCAACATTTTTTGAGATTCGACAACCTTTATTAAAATATTATTAAAAGATTGTGTAAGCATATTGGGTAATTGTGTGTTTTATTTCTGATGACGCAGCCAAATTGTGCTATTTTCATGATTTATCACATTTTTTAATGTGGTTCAGATACAATAATATTTTGAGTTTCTATTTATTAAACAAATTTCCTTCATCGTATCAACTCAATTTTTTTAATTTCAATAAACTCAAAATTTTAAGGCAACCAGGTTATGTACTTTTTTAAGTTAAACCAACAAAAAACAACAAAATTTTGTACAGTGTAGGGTTAGGGATGGGTCAGTTCACTCTAAAAAAATGCTGGGTTAAAACAACCCAAGTTGGGTTGAAAATGGACAAACCCAGAAATTGGGTTGTATGAACCCAGTGAATGGATCTATTCAAACAACCCAATTTCTGGGTTTGTCCATTTTCAACCCAACTTGGGTTGTTTTAACCCAGCATTTTTTAGAGGGTTTAAGGTTAGGTTTAGATGTAAGGGAAGTGTAATTACAAACGTAACTACAGACATCTTTTTAACATGTAAGTCATTTTGAAAATGTAAGTACAATGTAAAAAACGTGTATGTACACAATAGGTCCATTAATTACAATGTTAGTACATAGTTAAGGCCACCTGATATAAAGTGGGTCCATGCTTCTTGATGCTCTCCAGTCCAAAACTGAAATTAAACTTTGAAGACGATGCTCTTATTGCAGTAAAAGAGATTTAACTAACAATAAAGTGAGACATCAGATGTTTCTGTGGCACATTTTAGATTGTGTAAGAAGCCAGACACAATGTGAAACATGTTTTGAAGAGATGATAAATTATAACTGGGGCGTTTACAGTGAATTAAAAAAACTGAGGGTCTTAAAGGGATAGTACACCCAAAACTGAGCCTGTGATGTTTATCTGCTGACCCCCAGGGCGTTCGAGATGTAGGTGTGTTTGTTTCTTCAGGAGAACACAAATGAAGATTTTTAACTCAACCGTTGCTGTGTGTCGGTCATATAATGATGTGAATGGGTAACAATTCTATGAGAGCAAAACAAACAAACAAAGAAACATGCTTAGACAATGTGCACTGCTCCTGACGACACACTGATGTCTTAAGACACGAACCGATCAGTTTCTGTGAGAAGCACAACAGTATTTATGTTGTTTTTTTACCTTATATCCCGAGGAATCTCATCTAGTTATTATGGAGATCCTCATTCGGCCGTGCAGGCACTAATGAGGCATCTACATAATTTATGTCTATGATCACGGCAGTTTGACCTTACAGTAAGGGTGTGCCAAACAGTATAGGGGGCATGGCAAACGGTAGGGGGCATGCCGTATTGTAGGGGAGTGGCTAACGGTAGGGGCTTGCCAAACGGTAAAGGGGCATGGCAAACGGTAGAGGTCGTGCAGTATGGTAGGGGAGTGGCTAACGGTATAGGGGCATGCCGTATGGTAGGGGAGTGGCTAACGCTATAGGGGCGTATCGTATGGTAGGGGAGTGGCTAATGGTATAGGGGTGTGCCGTATGGTAGGGGAGTGGCTAATGGTATAGGGGCGTGTCGTATGGTAGGGGAGTGGCTAATGGTATAGGGGTGTGCCGTATGGTAGGGGAGTGGCTAATGGTAGGGGGCGTGCCGTATGGTAGGGGAGTGGCTAATGGTATAGGGGTGTGCCGTATGGTAGAGGAGTGGCTAATGGTAGGGGGCGTGCCATATGGTAGGGGAGTGGCTAATGGTATAGGGGTGTGCCGTATGGTAGGGGAGTGGCTAATGGTATAGGGGTGTGCCGTATGGTAGGGGAGTGGCTAATGGTAGGGGGCATGCCGTATGGTAGGGGAGTGGCTAATGGTATAGGGGTGTGCCGTATGGTAGGGGAGTGGCTAATGGTAGGGGGCGTGCCGTATGGTAGGGGAGTGGCTAATGGTATAGGGGTGTGCCGCATGGTAGGGGAGTGGCTAAAGGTATAGGGGTGTGCCGTATGGTAGGGGAGTGGCTAACGGTAGGAGTGTGCCGTATGGTAGGGGAGTGGCTAATGGTAGGGGGCGTGCCGTATAGTAGGGGAGTGGCTAACGGTATAGGGGTGTGTCGTATGGTAGGGGAGTGGCTAACAGTAGGGGGCGTGCCGTATGGTAGGGGAGTGGCTAACGGTAGGGGGCGTGCCGTATGGTAGGGGAGTGGCTAACGGTAGGGGGCGTGCCGTATGGTAGGGGAGTGGCTAACGGTAGGGGGCGTGCCGTATGGTAGGGGAGTGGCTAACGGTAGGGGGCGTGCCGTATGGTAGGGGAGTGGCTAACGGTAGGGGGCGTGCCGTATGGTAGGGGAGTGGCTAACGGTAGGGGGCGTGCCGTATGGTAGGGGAGTGGCTAATAGTAGGGGGCGTGCCGTATGGTAGGGGAGTGTACGGTATAGGGGCATGCCGAACAGTTTCCTATATTACAGTAGCTTGTTAAAATACATTTATTTCCTTTGCGGTTATATTTTGCAGCTTTCGTAAAAGCGTAATTCTTCTTTATCAGACACATATTACTGTGAGATGTAACGAATGAGATGTAACGAATGAATGAATGAATGAATGAATGAATGAATGAATGAATGAATGAATGAATGAATGAATCCAAGCCCTTGACAAATGAAATTGAAAACTGAATAAATGTTTTATTTAGTGGATAACGCTTTGTCTGTTAGCTAAATTGGTTAATGTCACTCAACAGAGGTCACTAAACAATTGTTTATTAATGCACAGGATTTCTCATGACAGCGGCAATAACACCCTCCCCCCCACACACACACACGCACACACTAACTTGAAAGAACTTAAGAGAAATACTTTCACAACGATGAATTATTGCACCCTTAAATATTAATAGAAGATACTGATGAAGTGCTAACAATTTCTTAACACTGAAGACCCCCCCCCCACACACACACACACACACACACACAGATCCGCGTAGTTTGCCTATGCCTAAAAACGGCCCTGCCTGGAGCTAGTGCTCCAAATCTCCATATCCATCACATAAGATACAAAATAAATACCATGATCTGTAATAGTGTCCTTCAACTAATCTATTAGATTAGCTTTAAACATTAATGAAGCGCCTACAGGTCTCACAAATTATATTATAAAAGCTTTAACAATGCCTTAGCAGAGCACTGTCAGATATAGCCCTGAGACATTGGAGAAAATTCTTATATAGATAGTAATTTGTATTTATATATATATATTTGGACCTTTTATGAGTCCGAAATAAATCTTTAATTGAATTGTTATGTCCTGAAAACCTACTAGAAAAGTAGACCATTCAAAAGTAGCTCGTCTTCTTGGTAGCCAATACTCCTCATTCACACACCTCGACCAGGAGTTGCTCAGGAGTGTATTCTGCGTACTAGAGAAGTGACTTCCTTACCGAGAACGGGTTAATCCTGAGCATTACCCTCAATGCTATTTTTAGAGACGGTGAAAGGTTTGGTAAGGTTTAACAGTCTGATTAAGTGTACCGTGCCCATTGCAATTGTTCAACTTGCTGTGCATTTTGGCCCATATTCCGGTTTAGGCTCCAGTCTAAAATGCTCTTTCCAGGAATAGGGATTAAACTGAACACTGTACAACTTCATTAAGGTTGCTTTACAAGGGCAAGAGAAGCGGAATAGCTCCGAGGGGAGCATTTACACGCCAGACACTGAAGACTGCATGTACAAACTGGAGAAGAAATGAGTTTAAAAACAAAACCAAATGCAAACATTTGACACAAATAGTGTTTCTGAAAGCTAATGACTGTAATACTGAGGGGTGTCGATAGGAAAAACTTTAGTGTCAAACATACTCTGCAAAAAATGCTCTTCTTATTTAGTATTTTGTCTTGTTTCCAGTCCAAATATCTAAAAACTCTTAAATCAAGATGCTTTTACGAGACAAGTACAAACGACATGAGATGTCTGGTCTTGTTTTCTGGGGAAAAACAATTCAAATAAAACAAGCTATGATCTGCCAATGGGGGTAAGAAAAATAATCTAGTTTCTGAATGAATTTCTTTCCATTGTTGCTTTTAATAAGTATTTGTAAATCATGAAACATGAATCAAAGTTAGTGTCAAAAGGGTTAAAAAAATGTTTTATAATCATTAGTGTTAGTATGCTTTATTATATAAAGCATTAGTGTTTAGTATGTTTTATTATATAAATAATTAATATTTTAGTATATTTTATTATATAAATTATTAGTGTTTACACTCTAAATAATGCTGGGTTAAGACTGTTGTGTAATTTTTGTTGGTTTATTTGATCACATTTTAAACACCATTGGGTAGTTTCAAATGTCCAGTCGTTGGGTTAAACCTGCTGGGTCGCAATCAAGCGTCACCTCCCGCGATCTCTCTTGAAGCCGATACGGAAGTAAAGTAAACTGCAATTCCTCAACTGGCCACTAGAGCGGCTCCAGAAGGAGCAGAATCTCATTGAGCCCCATGTTAAAATTCTCAACTTTAAAGCAGAATAAAACATGTTTACAGTCTGGTACAAATTGTGGTTTTGGCTTATAAGGCTAATTTTGATCTTCATGACGACTCTGAGGGGGGTGCATTTTTTTATAACTCATTCGTTTACGTTATATAAAGCCTTAAGGTTCTGCATAATTAAGGGCGTGGTAACAAGTGGATAGCCATTTATCTGCCGTCGATAATTATTGCGTCACCTCAGCTCCGCGCACTTCCCGCCTTTTTGCCCATTTTCTGTTATCCGGGAGTGACACGCGATGACTCGCTCACAAGATGGCAACGCCCAGCTCGACCATACTTTAAGCTTCAGAACGGCTTATCGGAATCCTATGGGTGACGTCACGGACACTACGTCCATATTTTTTACAGTCTATGGTCGCAATGCTTGGCTGATTCTACCCAGCGCTGGGTTGTTTCACGTGCTTCCCGCCTTGATTTGTTCAAATTCGCTCCCAAACTGTCATTTTGAAAGGACCATGCAAAAGGCAAAGCCACTGGTTGCAGATGTTTTAAGATAAGTTCATATATTTTCATTAATAATCATTTTAATAGGGCTTGGGAGCCGCGTTGCATTCTGGGACGTTGCGGCCATGTTGATGGCCTCGCGAAAGTAAACATACAGCAAGTCTAATGAGGAGAAGCAGAGTTGGGAGAAAGAAAAGATATGTTAAAATCCTGAAAGGGAAGTTTTGGATCCACATGAATTTCCAAAGAAAGAGCGGAGTTTGTAAAAGTCAAAGTTATAAAGGATTAATTTGTTTGAATATAATTTCTATAATAAAACACTAAACACTAATGATTTATATAATAAAACACTACACTCTAAAAATGGCTGGATTAAAAACAACCCAAATGGCAACCCAGCGCTGGGTAAATATTGGACAGAACACATGCTGGGTTAAATTAACCCAGTGGCATTTTAAATTAAAATTAAATTAATTTAAATTAACTTGAAAATAACCGAGTTATTTTCTCCCAAAACAAGACAATCATTTTTACTTGTCTAGTAAATGTTTCTTAATGTACACTCTAAGAAATTCTGGGTAAAAAACAACCCAATGTTGGGTCAAATATGGACTAACTCAGCGATTGGGTTGTCTTAAGCAAATATTTAACCCAACCGAAGGATTAAAACTACCCAATTGCTGGGTTAGTCCATATTTGACCCAAAATATTCTTTAGAGTGTAAGAATATTTCGATATTTAGACTAGAAACAAGACAAAAATACTAAGTAAGAAGAGCATTTTTGCAGTGAACAGGAAGCATGAGTGAATTTATCTCCTCCATTCATAAGTGATGTAAAGACACACATGTCCCAGACGGAGGAGGAAAAACAGCTGGAGCGACTGGAGGTTTGCATCTGTCGCTCAACATGTGTGATGGTTTTCAGCGATTCCAGCTGCGCTCACTTTGAAAACGAGAGCCGTTCATTAAACAACCATCTCACAAGGTGCTACACTGCAACAAATGCTCTTCTTACTCAGTCATTCTGTTGTTTCCAGTCTAAATATCTAACAAATCTTAAATCAAGATGCCTTTACTAGATCAGTAAAACGACATGAGATATTTTTTCTTGTTTTTTTGAAAATAAAATCGAAATGAAGAGAGTTTTTGCTTAAAACAGTTAAAATGATCTGCCAATAAGGTGAGAAAAATAATCTCGTTTTTGATTGAAATCTTGTTTCCGAACAGAAATAAGATTCTTTTTCTCACCCCATTGGCAGATCATTTTTCCTGTTTTAAGCAAAAACTCAATATGATATTTTTCCCCTATAACAAGCAAAAATATCTTATGTCCTTTTACTCATCTAGTAAATAAATCTTGATTTAATAATATTTAGATATTTAGACTGGAAACAAGAAATAAATACTGAATAAGAAGAGCGTTTTTTGCAGTGTAGCGGTGGTTTGTACGGGCCTCTGAATCGAAGCCGTCACACCTGCCAAATTTCCCGCTCCGAGGCAAGGCATGACCCCATCTGACCCCTTGCTGCCGTCTGTTTTGGGCTCTAGCCAAAGTGTGTGTTTTTAGATTAAAAGGCTGTTTCCCATCACCCCTTCCCTCGTGTTCCCGACAGAGACCCACGGAGAGCTGAAGCGCCTGCGGTCCGCATGCCGTCCTGATTTCCTCCTGCTCGGAGACTGCCTGAATGAGTGTATGAATCAGCCGCTGATTCATTAAAACGTTGATGAGTGATACCTCTTTTATCCAGAATTGCCCAGTGGACTTCTACACACATTAGTGAAAGAATGGGTCGCTCTCAGGAGCTCAGTGAACTCAAGCGTGGGGCCGTGATAGGCTGACACCTGTGCAATAAGGCCATTCCTGACATTTCCTCACTACTAAATATTCCACGCTCAACTGTTAGTGGGATTATAACAAAGTGGAAGCCATTGGGAACAACAGCAACTCAGCCACGTAAAATCACAGAGTGGGGTCAGCGCATGCTGAGGGTCACAGTGCGCAGAAGTCTCCAACTTTCTGCAGAGTCAACAGCTCCAGACCTCCAGACTTCTGTGTCCTTCAGATGAGCTCAAGAACAGCGGAGAGAGCTTCATGGAATGGGTTTCCATGGGCGAGCAGCTCATCCAAGCCTTACATCACCAAGAGCAATGCAAAGCGTGGGATGCAGTGAAGTAAAGCAGCCGCCACTGGACTCTAGAGCAGTGAGACGTGTTCTCTGAGCGACCAATCACGCTTCAGTCTGACAATCCCATGGATGATTCTGGGTTGAGAACGGAATCGCCTGACTGCATTGTGTCAAGTGTAAAGTTTGGTGGAGGGGGGATTATGGGGTGGGTTGTTTTTCAGGGGTTGGCCCCTTAGTTCCAGTGAAAGGAACTCTTAATGCTTCACCAAGACATTTTGGACAATTTCATGCTCCCAATTTTGTGTGAACAGTTTGGGGACGGCTCCTGTTCCAACATGACATGCACATGAAAAAAAGGCAGGCATCCTAAAACCTTTGGCATTATAGTGTATATATGGCCAAATCTGATGCATGTATCACAAAATGTAATGAAATAAGCTTTAAGATGCATCAAGTCTCATCACATCATCAAAAGGTTTTCTCAGGTCTTCGCTGCAGCAGTGACAGTGTTCACGGTTGCAGAATGTTTGTGGGAATGATTGTGATGAATGTTTTGTCTCTAGAGCTGCTTGTCACAAACACTGCCAAGAAATGCTTTCAAGATAATGACGTGAACCAAACCGGGGGAAAGAAACACGGTTCACAAAGTTTCCATGGTGATACGCCACATGCTTTTCTATCTTTCACTCCGGCATCTATCTGTTTTTTAAACTTTGAGGACTTTGCAAAAAGAAGTAAAAAGAAAAATAAAGCAAATTTTTTGCAAAGTCCTCAAACACAGAGTTATTAAATACTGACATGTAACGGCATTAATTAACATTAACACTGTTACAGTTTATTCATTTTTCTTAATGTTAATTATTGTTATATCATGTACGTTCAACTCTATTAAATATTATACTACAGGGATGTTGAATGCTTGATTCTGATTGGTTGATGAACATATTAAGATGTGCAATTACACACAGCTAAAGTAGTTCCAGCAGGTTTCGACCATACTACAGTTCCATATCACTCCACCAAATGACTTCAGTTATTTACAGTTGTTCTTGAAACAGATAAACTTACAGATTCACTATAAGAGACGCTGGAATATTTTTATTAACCCTCATCCGTCCCTCGCACTTTGAAACAAACCCTTCCGTCACGGGTCAAAATGACCCGAAGCCCTAAAATTATACTTTTTTTTGTCCAGAAATGTTATTTAATTTAATTTTGATCATATTTTTTCATTTTTTTAATGATTTAAAAATATATATTTAACTTTAAATTACTAGTTTTTAATATTTCAATAAATAATTAATAAATAGCAATCTAAGCACATTCTTTCAACTTAAATTAAATTGTTATAGTTATAGTTATAGTTATCATTAGTTATAACATATCTACCATTATAATCATTATAATTATTGTGTAGTCATCGTTAATGTATGGGTAATGTATAGTTTTCTTTAATAGTTAACGTTATAGTTATCGTTATAGTTACAGTATAGTCATCGTTATAGTTTACTTTATAGTTAACGTTATAGTTATCATTATAGTTATAGTATAGTCATCTTTATAGTTATCGTTATAGTATAGTCATCGTTATAGTCATCGTTATAGTTTACTTTATAGTTAACATTATAGTTATCGTTATAGTTATAGTATAGTCATCGTTATAGTTTACTTTATAGTTAACGTTATAGTTATCATTATAGTTATAGTATAGTCATCGTTATAGTTTACTTTATAGTTAATGCTATAGTTATCATTATAGTTGTTGTATAGTCATCGTTATAGTTATCGTTAAAGTTATTGTATAGTAATCGTTATAGTTATTGTTACCATTATCGTTACAGTTATCATTATAGTTATTGTATAGTAATCGTTAGTTATTGTTACCATTATCGTTACAGTTATCATTATAGTTATTGTATAGTCATCGTTATAGTTATTGTTACCATTATCGTTACAGTTATCATTATAGTTATTGTATAGTCATCGTTATAGTAATTGTTACCGTTATCGTTACAGTTATCATTATAGTTAGTGTATAGTTATAGTTATAGTTATCGTTATAGTTATTGTTACCGTTATCGTTACAGTTATCATTATAGTTATTGTATAGTCATAGTTATAGTTATCGTTATAGTTATCGTTACAGTTATCATTATAGTTATTGTATAGTCATAGTTATCGATATAGTTATTGTTACCGTTATTGTTACAGTTATCATTATAGTTATTGTATAGTCATCGTTATAGTTATCGTTACCGTTATCGTTACAGTTATCATTATAGTTAATGTATAGTCATCATTATAGTTATTGTTACCGTTTTCGTTATAGTTATTATATAGTTATAGTTATAGTTATCGTTATTGTTATTGTTATCGTTACAGTTATCATTATAGTTATTGTATAGTCATCATTATAGTTATCGTTACCGTTATCGTTACAGTTATCATTATAGTTAATGTATAGTCATCATTATAGTTATTGTTACCGTTTTCGTTACAGTTATCATTATAGTTAATGTATAGTCATCATTATAGTTATTGTTACCATTTTCGTTACAGTTATCGTTATAGTTATTATATAGTTATAGTTATAGTTATCGTTATTGTTATTGTTATCGTTACAGTTATCATTATAGTTATTGTATAGTCATCATTATAGTTATTGTTACCGTTTTCGTTACAGTTATCATAATAGTTAATGTATAGTCATCATTATAGTTATTGTTACCGTTATCGTTACAGTTATCATTATAGTTAATGTATAGTCATCATTACAGTTATTGTTACCATTATAGTTATAGCAATAGTATTGTTATTGTTACAGTTATCATTATAGTTATTGTTACCGTTATTGTAGGTTGTCATTATAGTTATTGTTACCTTTATTGTTATTGTAATTATCATTATATAGTTAGTTATCATTATTGTTATCTTTATCATTATAATTATAGAATCTACAATAGATTAATTCTTTAAAAAAGTAAAAGCTATTTCTCATTTTGAGTTTTTATTATTATGCATTAATACAAACAATTAGACACGTTAATTTAGTTTACTGACGAATATTTTTGCAGATGTTTGGGCTAGAGATGATAATGTTACTGTATGGAAATTAAATAACAAAATCAGCATTATGTGCCACCCCACTTATAGAAAACCCAGTCAAGCAAGAAAAGCAGGAAAGGTTTGGAGACGTTTCTCTGAGAAGATGAGAAGTGTCCAGGTTCTGGAACTGGCCGTTTGCCTGCTTGTTCCTGCTCGGATGCAATACAAAACATTTCACTGGCTCCAACAACATGTTTACCCAAACGCAAGCCTGTGTGTGTGTGGGTGTGTGTGTGCACGAGCGTGATTTTCCACGCAAATCTGGGATGGTTCAGTCAACACCATCACATGGCCTTAAACGGCCCCTCTGATGTCACAGCCCAAATTCAGAGCTCGCGGCTGGTGAACTTCACGCTCATTCTGATCTGTTTTCCAAGAAATCAAATGTAGCCCGGCTCTGATTAACTAAAGCAAAGGCACGACTCTTCAAATTTCAGGGATCAAAGACTGGGATTTTTAGAGCGCTTTGAACGTGACGTCACGGCAGGGACATTTTTAGAGTTCTTTTGGGAAACTCAATGCGTCTTTTCGCGGAAAACACACACTTGCATTAGGACAAAATCACTGTCAGGGTGTCTCTGGACTCGCTTTAGGCTCTTCCTCAAAAAGGGAACACTCATATCAGCTCCCGATTAAAGCTGGATGTGCTTCCGAGAGGACTTTGTGAGCTGTTTTCTACAGCATCAGATGACCTGAGCGAGGTCAAGCGAGGCCATGTGTTCGCTCTTCCTGTTTTCTACTAGGTGAAATCACTTCTTATCAGTCAGTAATCGCAGCTTTTCTTTGGCAAACAAGCGACGTGCTCTATCACAAGCAATCAATACGCAATCTGGAGGAAATCATTCCTGCCACAATTAAGTAATCAGGTTCCTGGAGCAAAGTATGGAGAAATATTAGATTTAGGAGCGACTCATTAACATATCAGTACATCAGGCATTCGTTTCTCTGTGACCTGTGGCTAGAAAACAATATCTGGGAGAAAATAACACACACAACGCCTACGTGGGGGATATTAGTGTAAAGGAAATCATGGTGAAGTAATGAAAGCAATATTTTTAACAAGACATGTTTTAACATGTTTTCCACCCTAACTCTCACTAAACTTTTTACTTTTTAATTTTTTAATACACTATTAATTCAAAACATTATAATAATAATAAATCAGCATTTAAATTATTTCAGTATTTCCTATGGTGTTTTTTAATGCACTGATGAGAATAATAAAAAAATAAGCATTTGAATAATTGTATTTCTGAATGTGATTTTTTTAATGCACTAATTATTGAAATATTAAAAACTTGAATATGTATTTAAATAATTTCAGTTCAACAATAGTTCCTAATGTGATTTTTCAATCCACTAATAATGATAGTAAAAAATATTAATAAATGTAATCAGCATTTTAATAATGTAATTATTTCCCATTGTGATATTTCCATGCACTAATAATTATAATAATACAAAAATGTAATCAGCATTTAAATAGCTGAATTATGTCCCATGTTGAGATTTTTTTAAATGCACTAATAATAATCAAATAACAAATCTGCATTCACACAATCTTTAATCTAATAAATAAATAAATAAGTATTTCAATTATTTCAGTATTTCCCATTGTGATTTTTCAATGCACTAATAATAATCAAATTGCATCCAACAATGCATCCTTTTTTTAGACTAATGCACACACACACACACACACACACACACATACACACACACGAACACACGTTTGTTTTTGTGACATATGGGGACATTATTAGGCGTAATGGTTTTTATACTGTACAAACTGTATTTTCTATCCCCTTACACTGCCCATCACACACACACACACACACACACACACACACACACACACACACACACACACACACACACACACACACACACACACACACACACTGCCCCTAAACCTACCCATCACACACACACACACACACACACACCCACACAATGCTGGCTGGTGATCTCAGGTTTATATTACATTGTGGGGACATTTGGTCACACACGCACAGTCGCACACACACATGCACACACACACACACACAGTCGTTTAAGGCCATTTAAAGAGTTTAGACAGTGAATCAGCGTCTCGATGCAGACACCGCTCCACTCACGTCTCCGTGACCCTCAGCGGTTGTACAGTTAATGATGTCACGTCCTGCCGCTGATGATTTAACTCAGAATAAAGTGATCCGAGATCTGAGGCCTCTGTTGTCTCTCCAGAGCAAACATCTGCTAGTGTTTAACCAGAGGCTGAAACTGACATGAAGCTGTCAGAGACGCGCCGCACACACACACACACACACACACACACACACACACACACACACACACACACACACACACACACACACACACACACACACACACACACACACACACACACACACACACAGACACACAGACACACACACACACACACACACACACACGCAGGACTCCTCAAGATGTGTGCGCTGTTTCTCTTTATATGAAAAATCATATAATCTATAGGGCTCCGTTCCAAATCCTAATGAGCGTCTACATAGGCATCATCCCAACTCAAGTGTGTGAGGAGCAGCTCACACAACACTCATGTGACGCACGCAGAGACTCGACTTACACTGAGGATTAATACACAGATGAGCTACAACAGACCATTACAATTAACCTGGAACATTATTAAAAATACTGCTTGATTAATTATGATTAATCACATTTAACAAATGCTGGATAGTCGAGTAATCGTGATTAATCACATCCAAAATAAAAGGTTCTGTTTATATAATAGTATTATATATATATATATATATATATAGTATGCATGAGTGTGTATTTATATATACATAATAATTATACTATTACATAAACAGAAACTTTTAGTTTGGATGCAATTGTTGCCCAGTACATTTAACATAAAAGCTTGTGTGTGTGTGTGTGTGTGTGTGTGTGTGTGTGTGTGTGTGTGTGTGTGTGTGTGTGTGTGTGTGTGTGTGTGTGTGTGTGTGTGTGTGTGTGTGTGTGTGTGTGTGTGTGTGTGTGTGTGTGTGTGTGTGTGTGTGTGTGTGTGTGTGTGTGTGTGTGTGTGTGTGTGTGTGTGTGTGATGAGCTTTTGTGAAGATCTGTGTATGCCACTGGGCCATGATTTTGTACATGTGTTTAAATGCACCGATAATGTTTATGTCCCTGTAAATCATTTCTTTTAAAGTGGAATTAAATAAATTGTTAAAATGTGTGTGTCTAAAATGGTTAGTTTGCAGATTCTGTTTCTAAACCCCGCCTCTCTGCGAGCCGCTCTACTCTGATTGGTCAGAATCCAAACACTTAATTGCAATTCCTCAATCTGACAGCACTAATTAAAAGATATAACACATAATACAAATTGACAGCTTTTAAATTAATGTAATAAATGTATACGTATATATATATATAATTATTATATCATATATTATTATACACTTTAATAAAATGTTTCTAATTATTATCAATGTTGAAAAAAATATATATTTTTTTGTGCAAACCATGATACACTACCATTCAAAAGTTAATTAAAGTAATATTTAAAGTAATATCCTCAAGGATGCATCAAACTGATCAAAGTGACAGTCAATACAATAAAATAAAAAAATCTATCAGAAATCAATACTTCAGTACAATCAGAAGACATTTATAATGTAACAAAATGTTCTTTTTTTTAAATAAATGCTGTTCTTTTGAACTTTCTATTCATCAAAGAATCCTGAAAAATACGGTTTCCACAAAAATACTAATAATAATCAGAATAATAAAGAACTGTTTTCAACACTGATAATAATCATAAGTGTGTGTTGATCATCAGATCCTCATCTGAGAATGATTAGTGAAGGATCATGTGACTCTGAAGACTGGAGTAATGATGATAAATTCAGCTTTGATCACAGGAATAAATTACACTTTACTATATATTCACACAGAGAACAGATGATCTACACTGGAGGAATATTTCATCATTTACTGTATTTTTGATCAAATATTGAATACTGTTTCCCGAAGGTTACCTGTGTTTGGCTCTGCGATGACGTCGATCTGCAGTGGATTCACATCTGAGGCTGAGGAGAGACGGAGGAGCCACACACACACACACACACACACACACACACACACACTGAGGATCCCTGGATCAAAAGAGATTATGTAAATGTAATGCATAATTAACGCAGGGCCCTTCTGCGCCGATCCGCAGCGATGACATTACACACACACACGTCAACAGGGAAAGACGGTCATAAAACATGCATCACAGGTATAGTATATGTGTGTGTAATATTGTCTGACCGCTCACGATTAAATGTTTAATGACGTATGTCAAGATTTTTCTGATGTATATTTTCATCCCTTTATCATATTGATGATGCCGTCATTTTATAAAAGCACTGGCAGGCTGTGATCCACATCGTTCCCTCACCGTGTGCTTTTGAACACGTATGACTTCTGATAAATGAGGAACAGAATGACATGAGTCACCGAGTTCCTCAGAACCACATCAGTTTTGTGAAAACAGAAGTAAAAGAACAGCTTCAGCTCTTCTGGGAAGGCTTTCCTCAAGGTTTAGGAGTGTGTTTATGGGGATTTTTGCCCATTCTTCTAGAAGCTCATTTGTGAGGTCAGGCACTGATGTTGGACGAGAAGGCCTGGCTCTCAGTCTCCGCTCTAATTCATCCCAAAGCTGTTCTATCGGGTTGAGCTCAGGACTCTGTGCAGGCCAGTCAAGTTCCTCCAAACTCCTCATCCATGTCTTTATGGAGCGACGCTTTGTGCACTGGAGCGCAGTCATGCTGGGACAGGAAGGGGCCGTCCACAAACTGATCCCACAAAGTTGGGAGCATGAAATTGTCCAAAATGTCTTGGTGAAGCATTAAGAGTTCCTTTCACTGGAGCTAAGGGGCAAACCCCTGAAAAACAACCCCATCCCATAATCCCCCCTCCACCAAACTTTGAAGTTACATAAAACACTGCTAAAAGTGATGAACATTTATATGTTGTCTAAAGCCTAGTTCACACTGCCCGATTTTTGCCCCGATTTTGAGTCGCCGACAGGTTTTGTGAAATCACCGACAAATGCCCAAGATCACAGGCAAATCGGTGCTCGTGCACGCGAGTGACAATCACGCAGTGTGAATAATCAAAGACGCGATCAGAGAGAATCGCCGACGAGTCGCCGACGCCGGTGAGATATTTGGCATGCTAAATATCTGGACCTGTCGGCGATTGAAACTCCTGCTGTGTGAAAAGAGTTCAGACTGAAAATTACATCGGCGATGACCGACAGCCAACGAGAGAGTGAGATACAGGGCAGCAGGATGTTCAGGGAGGAGTTATAGAGCAGAATTTCTGTATTTTAATAGATATATTTACAATTCTATCAAACAGAAACAAAGCCCAAACATTTGCACATCCAGCCACAGCAGCAGCACATTACAAAATGTTTATTTTCCTCAAACTGTTTTTGCAGAACACAATCCTGGCTCCCTCTGTCTCTCCAACAATTTCTTCCGCCATAATCTTTTTTCTTTTTCTCCACAAATCAGCGCACATACAGTTTGAAGCAAACTTTGTGCAGTTTATCATTTTTAATAACAATTCCAAGTCTCGCGCGAGAACTCCGGTCTGACGCACATGTGATCTCGCGTTGTTTACTCGGCACATCGCACGTGTGTTTGGGAAACGTAGTTTGCGCACCGGAGAGAGAGAGAGTTGTCGGCGATTCTTCCTCTTGTTCAGTCATGCAGTGTGAACTCCTCTGTCGTCAAACCATCGGTCAGTGTGAACACCGCAGTGACTGAATGATACCCCAGATAGTCATGCGGTGTGAAAAGAGCAGTGACCCGACGAGTTTGAAAATTGTGCAGTCTGAACTGGGCTTAAGCTGTATATTTTTAATAAATTCATTTTTGAAAGTGTGTAACTCAGGCCCTGTGTGCTCTAGTAACCTGCAAATAGTCTAAAACAAATGCCAAAGTGATGCATATCTCCGGAAAGAAGAGACTCTAAAGCTTTTAAATGGTGCCTCATATGAGATCAGAGCTCCTCCACAGACATTTAAAAATTAAAGTATGTACATGACGATATACATACCCTAACCCTAACCCTGTACAGGGTCCACAGAGCTAAATAATCCTTAAATAACCATGAATGTAACGTCATTTAGCATTTTCCTGAAAGAAAATTCCTACACTGTAAAAAAATAAATAAATAAAAAGTTACCTGGTTGCCTTAAAATTTTGAGTTCATTGAAATAAAAAAAATTATTTACTGCAACGAACATTTTTGAGAATCGACAACCTTTATTAAAATATTATTAAAAGATGTTGTAAGCATATTGGGTAATTGTGTGTGTTTTATTTGTGATGATGGAGCCAAATTGCATGATTTATCACATTATTCATGTGGTTCAGATACAATAATATTTTGAGTTTCTATTTATTAAACAAATTTCCTTCATTGTATCAACTCAAATTTTTAATTTCAATAAACTCAAATTTTTAAGGCAACCAGGTTACTTACTTTTTAAAGTTAAACCAATAAAAAAATGTAGGAAATCCAAACAAAAGCAAAAGGCTTGGAAGCGTAACACACGAAAGTCTCCAGGCACAAACTCTGACTTTTCCACATTTTGGATGAACCGAAAGCGTCTGCTATACTCAGGCCTTTTGAGCAGGATAATCCTGACTGGACCTTGATGACAGTTGCTATGATACGGCGATCCTTCTCCGCTTCCTCAGCCAATCACGCAGTGGCTGTTTGAGACGGAAGGGTCTGTGGAGCGGTGGGAAAGAACACAGAGCTGAGCTGATGTTGATGTCTCTGCTAATTAACCGTAGGCAGGATTTCTGGTATCTGTCTCACTGCTAGTCCAACGGTAGTTGCGGCTAGGATTTCCGCCAATCTCTTGAGTTTGCTGCAGGCTCTGGCTGTTTTTCCTATTCTCGGCTGTCCTTACGTGACCCGCGAGCTCATGCCAAGTTCTTGGCAGGGTTTATTGGAGGTAACGGGGTTAGGAGCCAGCAGCATATTTCATCTACGCTTTTTTTAAAGCGTTTCTCGTGCCTGTCAGATTGTTAAAAATGCATAACTAGGAAGTCTGAAGCATGCATACGTGATTAGGGGAAAACACGCTATTAAGGTCACAATGATAAAGAGACACAAGACGAGCCTCGGGGAGACAAATCATGTGTGC